>NW_027207130.1:0-30831 GCF_032191515.1 Phaenicophaeus curvirostris
CCCTATGCCCCCCCCAAACCCAGCAATGGGAGGGCTTGGGGCAGTTAGGGGGGGTCCCGGGGGCAGTTTGGGGGTCACAGCCCCCCCGTACCCACCTGGGGAGGTGAAGGCGGGGGGCGAGGGGGGGGCGAAGCCCACCGAGTCGGCGATGAGGGTGTTGTAGGGACTCGCCCCCCCCCCTCGGCTGCAGCCCCGGGTTGGGCAGCAGGTGGTTCCCCATCGTCCCTGCGGAAATGGGGGGTCAGAAATTGGGGGGGGGGGTGGGTGTCCTGGGGGGGTCAAAGGGGGTCTGGGGTCCCTGGCGAGAGGGGGTTAGGGGGGTTAAAGAGGTCCCGAGGGGGATTCTGGAGGGGTTCAAGGCGGTCGGGGGGGTCCCAGGAGGGTCTGGGGGGGTCCGGGGAGGGTCTGGGGGGGTTCTGGGGTCCCTTGGGGGGGTCTCAGGAGGGTCTAGGGGGGTCCTTGGGGGGCTCTGGGGCGGCTCAGAGGATCCCTGGGGTATTGAGGGGAGGTCTGAGGGGCTGGGGGGGTATTGGGGGGATGTCTCCCATGGGTTGAGGTGGGGGGTGGGGGTCCCAGGGCAGAGTAGGGGTGCTGCGGGGTGTCTCGGGGATCCGGGGGGGGTCCCAGGGGGGGTCTCTCACCTCTGTTGAGGGTGGGGGTGCTGTTGAGGTCCCCCCCCATGAAGCTCGACTCCGTCTGCTTCCGCACGGTGTCGTTCCACATCCTCCGGATCCGGCTCTGGGGGGAGGGGGGGGGCAGGTGGGATTCCACCCCCTCTCAGGACCCCCCAGACCCCTCCCTGGACACCCACCTCAAGGCACCCCCAGACCCCCCCGCCAAGTCTCATCCACCACTAGCACCTCCAGGACTGCCCCCCCCTTCAAGGACGCCCTCATGGCACCCCCAGACCCCCCCACCCCCAGATACCCCCCCCCCAAACGGCCCCCACTCCCAGGACCCCCCCCCAACCCCCTAAACGGCCCCCACCCTCGAGACCCCCCTCCAGGGACCCCAACTACATCCCCCAGGACCTCCACACCCCCCCCCCCCCATGGCACCCCAAGGCCCCCCAATACAGGGAAACCCAGACACCCCACCCAGGACCCCCCCAGACCTCCCCACCCCCAGATACCCCCCCCAAAACGACCCCCACTCTCAGGACCCCCCACCTCAAGGTGAAGGGGGGGGTTGGGGTGCCGGGGGGGTGGTTGGGGTGCAGAGGGGGGTGTTGAGCTCTGAGAGTGCCCAGGGTGATGCTGGGTGGGGGGGGGGCTGGGAGGTTTTGGGGTGATTTGGGGGTCCCTGGGGGATTTTGGGGTCCCTGGGGGGGGTTTGGGGTGCGGGGGTCCCCCCACCTGGGTTCCAGTGTAGTAACGGGTGTTGGTGCGAATGGCCGAGGTCTTGAGGGTGCCGAGGGGGGGGCCGGGGGGGCCGCGCAGGCAGCACCCCGAGTGCCGCAGGCACTTGCTCAGCTCCCGGTGCACCTGGAGGGGGGGGGCAGGGGGGGGGTCAGGAACACAGGGAGACGACCCCCCCCCAAACCCTGACACCCCCTCAAACTGTGACCCCCCCACGATCAACCTCCCCCCTCCCCTTAACCACCCCCCACTCGAGTCCCCCCACCCTTAAACCCCCCACTTGACACCCCCCCCAACCTTTAAGCCGCCCCCCGCATCATTCTGGACCCCCCCCCCAAGTTTGATCCCCCCCGCTGGGACCCACCCTGGGAAGCAAAAGTAGATGAAGATGATGAAGGTGGATGAAGAGGAAAGGGAAGGTGCCTCATGGTGACCCCCCTGCCATCTTCTGGGGGGAAGAGGAAGAGGAAGAAGAAGAGGGAAGAGGGAAGGGCCCCACAGTGACCCCTACCCACCTTCTTCTGGAAGGCACAGTGGAAGATGAAGATGAGGGTGAAGAAGAAAGGGAAGGGGAAGATGAAGGTGAAGAGGAAGGGAGAGAGGAAGATGAAGGTGAAGAGGAAGGGAGAGAGGAAGATGAAGGTGAAGAGGAAGGGAGAGAGAAAGATGAAGGTGAAGAGGAAGGGAGAGAGGAAGATGAAGGTGAAGAGGAAGGGAGAGAGGAAGATGAAGGTGAAAAGGAAGGGAGAGAGGAAGATGAAGGTGAAGAGGAAGGGAGAGAGAAAGATGAAGGTGAAGAGGAAGGGAGAGAGGAAGATGAAGGTGAAAAGGAATGGGAAGAGAAAGAGCAAGGGGAAGGGGAAGGGGAAGAGGAGGATGAAGAGGAAGATGAAGGTGAAGAGGAAAGTGAAGAGGAAGAGGAAGGTGCCCATGGGTTCCCCCGTACCTTCTTCTGGAGGGCGCAGTGGAAGACGAAGATGAAGGTTCCCTGCAGGGCGTTGCAGGCGGTGAAGAGCGAGGCCGTCAGCACCGACTCGCGGGTGACGAAGAGGAGGCCGAAGGCCCAGGTCAGACCCAGCAGCAGCAGCAGCGCGATGGCCCCCAGCGCCCACGACCTGGGGACAGAGACCCCGTCACTGGGGGGCAGCGACCCCCAAAAACCACGACTTGGGGGGCAGCGACCCCAGAGGGTTTGAGGCCCTAGTTTGGGGTCCCAGTTTGGAGGGGTCCCAGTATCATGGTCCCAGTTTTGGGGGTCCCCCAGTTTCATGGAGCCAGTTTGGGGTGTTTCAGGTGCAGGGGGGACCCAGTTTGGGGGCTCCCAGTTTGGGGATCCCCCAGTTTAAGGGTCCCAGTTTGGGGGTTCCCAGTTTCATGGTCCCAGTTTGGGGTCCTGATGTGGGGGGGTTCCCAGTTTGGGGGGGTCCCATCCTGGGGCCTCACTTGATGCTGTCGAGGCGGCTGGAGTCGGGCTTGAGGGCGGCCGAGCTGCGCAGCATCTTGTGCAGCGTCACCAGCAGGAACACGAGCGTCACCTGTGGGTCACCCTCAGCCCCAGAGCGGAACCTGCCCCACGGCGGGGCCCCTGCCCCATAGCGGGGCCCTCAGACCCATAGCGAGACCCCCTGCCCCACAGTGCGGCCCTCAGACCCATAGCGAGACCCCCTGCCCCATAGCGAGACCCCCTGACCCATAGCGAGACCCCCTGCCCCATAGCGAGACCCCCTGACCCACAGTGGGGCCCTCAGACCCATAGCGAGACCCCCTGACCCACAGCGGGGGCCCTCAGACCCATAGTGAGACCCCCTGCCCCACAGTGCGGCCCTCAGACCCATAGCGAGACCCCCTGCCCCATAGCGAGACCCCCTGACCCACAGTGGGGTCCTCAGACCCATAGCGAGACCCCCTGACCCACAGCGGGGCCCTCAGACCCATAGTGAGACCCCCTGACCCATAGTGAGACCCCCTGCCCCACAGTGGGGCCCTCAGACCCATAGTGAGACGCCCTGCTCCATAGCGGGGTCCTCAGACCCATAGCGAGACCCCCTGCCCCATAGCAAGACCCCCTGACCCACAGCGGGGCCCTCAGACCCATAGTGAGACCCCCGGCCCCATAGCGAGACTCCCTGACCCACAGTGGGGCCCTCAGACCCATAGCGAGACCCCCTGACCCACAGTAGGACCCCCATCCCCACAGCAGCCCCCCAGCCCCATGACGGGACCTCAGCCCCACAGCAGCCCCCCAGCCCCATAGTGGGACCCCCAGCCCCACAGCAGCCCCTCAGCCCCATGATGGGACCCCAGCCCCACAGCCCCACAGTAGGACCCCAGCCCCATGACGGGACCCCAGCCCCATAGTGGGACCCCCAGCCCCACAGCAGCCCCCCAACCCCATGATGGGACCCCAGCCCCACAGCATCCCCCCAGCCCCATAGTGGGACCCCAGCCCCATGGCAGCCCCCCAGCCCCATGACGGGACCCCAGCCCCATAGTGAGACCCCCAGCCCCATAGTGGGACCCTCAGCCCCCTGTTAGCCCCCCGGCCCCCGTACCAGGATGACGAAGGCCACGGGGCCGATGAAGCTCCAGATGAAATGATTGTCCACGCGCAGCCAGCACCTGGGGGCGAGGCCACGGTGGGTCACGCCCCCGAAGACCCCCGCCCCCAGCCCCCACACCATAGCCCTGCCCTCAGCCCCAGAGACCCCAGCCCCAGAGACCCACCCACAGCACATCCACAGCCCCACAGACCTCACCCTCAGCCCCATGGCCCCCAGCCCCATAGCCCTATGTCCTCCACCCCCAGCCCCACAGCCCCATAGCTCTCACCCCTAGCCCCCTGCCCCATAGCCCCCAGCCCCATAGCCCCGTAGCCCTATGTCCTCCACCCCCAGCCCCCTGCCCCACAGCCCCATAGACCCCAACCACAACCCCATAGCCCCCAGCCCCACAGTGCCTCCACAGCCCTACCCCAGCCCCATAGCCCTATGTCCTCCACCCCTCCCAGCACCTCCTGAGCCCCACAGCCCTCACCCCCAGCCCCACAGCCCCCCAGCCCCACTGACGCCTGGTCGGTGCCGTAGCTGCGGTGGTCGACAGCGGCCGCCACGGCCACCACGACGGCCGGGAAGCAGTAGCCGGCGGCGTAGTAGTATTTGCGGCGAGAGGGGTCACTCTCGAAGACCTCGAGCAGCAGCAGGTAGAGGTGGACGCCCTCCAGGCAGAGCCACGAGAACGACGCCAAGAAGAAGTAGTGGAGGAGCCCCGCGAAGATGGGGCAGGCGACCTGTGGGGCAGGGACAGCGCGGTGGGGAAGGGACCCACAGGGATGGGGCAGAGACACCTGTGGGGCGAGGGAACCCAAAGAGATGGGGCAGAGACACCTGTGGGGCAAGGGAACCCATGGTGGGGACGTGGGATGGGGAAGGAACCCACAGGGATGGGGCAGAGACACCTGCGGGGAGGCCCCAGAGGTGCTGTGGGGGTCCCAGAAGGTCCCCCACAGTCTCGGAGCCCCCCCAGACCTGGTACTGGGTCTTGTCGATGCCGACGAGGAAGACGAGCTCGGCGAGGAAGAGGCTGATGCAGAGGTTCTTGTGGATGGTGGTTCGGTCGGAGGGCGAACCCCGCAGGCAGCAGAAGGCGGAGATGGAGACCCCGAGGCAGACGAGGGCAACCACGATGCCCACCCAGGAGATGACCGAGAGGAGCACCTCGTTCAGCCGCCCCTGGAACTGACCACGAACAGGGCCACGTCACCCCCCAAACTCCCTCAGGTGCCTCAGGTGGGAACCCATCACCCCACAAACCCCCTGAGATGCCCCAGGTGGGACCCCATCACCCCACAAACCCCCTGAGATGCCCCAGGTGGGACCCCATCACCCCACAAATCCCACAAGATGCCTCAGGTGGGACCCCATCACCCCACAAACCCCCTCGAGATGCCCCAGGTGGGAACCCAGGCTCACGCTCTCGCGATGGGCCATGAGGACGGCGAAGTTGGTGAGGTGGCTGCAGGCGCAGGACGTGTGAGTCGCGTTGGTGTCGAGCAGGCGGCAGCCCTGGGTCGACCAGTGTCCCGTCATCGACCGCTCCGAGTAGTTCCAGAAGGAGCAGTTGGCGTTGAAGTGGTTTTTCGCCTGCCCAGAGGGGAAAATTTGGATCTCAGGAGGGTTCCAAGGGTGAGGTGATGGTCTCAAGGATGGGGTGATGGTTTCAAAGATGGGGTGAGGGTCTTAAGAGGATCCCAAGGATGAGGTGAGGGTCTCAACAGGGTTCCAAGGGTGGGGTGAGGGGCTCAGGAGGGTTCCGAGGGTGGGGAGACAGGCTCAAAGAGCGGATGAGTGTCTTAAGAGGGTCCCAAGGATGAGGTGAGGGTCTCAAGGATGGGGTGAGAGTCTTAAGAGGGTCTCAAAGATAGGATGAAGGTCTCAAGGGTGTCTCAAGGTTGGGGTGATGGTTCTAAGGATGGGACGATGGTCTCAAAGACTGGGTGAGAGTCCCAAGAGGGTCCTAAGGATGAGGTGAGGGTCCCAGGAGGATCTGAAGGACGGGGTGGGGTCTCCAAGGAGTCCCTGGAGCTATGTAGAGGTCCCAGGTGGGTCCCAAAGCCTGGGTGGTGGTCCTGGGACAGGGTTGGGGTGTCCCGGGGGTCCGGGGGGTCCCACCTGGAGGTGGGGCAGGGTGAAGACGACGGGGTCGCGCAGGAAGACGCGGCTGGACTCCTTGTTGATGGAGGCGGCGATGACCTGGGAGTTGACGACGAGGGGGGGGGCGCGGGCAGCTGCTTCACCCCCCAGGCGCACGGAGGCGTTGGCCGTGGGCAGGAACAGCCCCACGTGGTTGTAGAGCAGGAACACCACCTTCACCACCCCTGCGGCACCCCAAAATCAACACTGACCCCCCAAATGTCACACAGGACCCGCCCCGAACTCCAAAATCACCCCAAATCACCCCAACCCCTGCAAACATCACACAGAACCTGCCCTGAACCCCAAAATCATCCCAAATGCACCCAAAATGACCCTCAAATCCATCCTGAAGCCTAAAATCCCTTAAAATCCTCCAAATCCACCCTAAATCTTCCCAAATCCCCCCAAATCCAACTTTCATCCCCTCCAAATCACCCAAAATGACCACCCAAATCCCCCCGAAGCCTAAAATCCCTTAAAATCCCCCAAATGTCCTCTAAATCCTCCCCAAAGCACCACAAATCCACCCAAAATGACCCACAAATCACCCCAAATCCCGCCTGAAGCCTAAAATCACCTAAAATCCCCCAAATCTCCCCCTAAATTCCCCCCAAATCCACCCTAATTCCCCCCAATACCCTCAAAATGACTCCAAAACACCCTTTGAACCCTAAAATCCCCTAAAATCCCCCAAATCTCCGCCTAAATCCCTCAAATCCCCCCAAAATCCCCCCCAGACCCCCCAAAATCACCGTTGCGGCTGTTCTGCTTGAGGGTGGTGGCCGAGAGGGCGATGGAGCTGTCGCCCCCGAACTCCTGGGGGAAGACGAGTTCCTGCACCTGCCCCTCCGTGCTCAGCACCGACACCTCCAGCACTGCGGGGACACGCACACGCGTGTCGGTGCACACACAGGGCCTCGCACACGCGTGTCGGCGCACAAGCGGCCTCGCACACGCGTGTCGGTGCACACACAGGGCCTCGCACACGCGTGTCGGCGCACAAGGGGCCTCACACACGTGTGTCGGTGCACACACAGGGCCTCGCACACGCGTGTCTGTGCACACACGGTCAGTGTCAGTGCACACAGCCCAGCGCACAAGCGTGTTGGGGCACACGCAGCCAGGGACACGCGTGTCGGGGCACATGCAGCCAGGGACACGCGTGTCGGGGCACACGCGTGTGCGAGGCGGGGCTCACCCAGGTTCTGCCGCGCGGCGAGGAAGCGCGCGGGCTCCTTGACGTTGTCGGCCAGCAGGAAGGCTCCTTCCTCCAGCACGTCCAGCAGCATTGTGGCCGTGTGCGCCTGCTCCGACCCGTTCATGTCCCGCCACGACTCCAGCGCCTCGGGCCGCAGCAGGTTGTCCACGGCCTCCACCACCGCCTGGGGGGGGGAAAACAGGGGTGAGACCCCCCCCCATGGACCCTCCCCCCATTCACCAACCCCCCCATGGACCCCCCGCATCCACTGCCTGGGGTGCCACAGGGTGTGGGACCCACACCATGGACCCCCCCCTATTCACCAAGCCCTCCATTCACCAATCCCCCCAAAGATCCCCCCATAGAACGCCCCCATTCACCAACACCCCCCATGGACCCCCGTCATGGACCCCCCCCATTCACCAACCCCCCCATAGACCCCCCCATGGATCCCCCCATTCACCAGACCCACCCATGGACCCCCCCCTCATTCACGGACCCCCCCCTCATTCACCCACCCCCCCATAGACCCCCCCCGAGGACTTGGGACCCCCCATAGTCCCTCCCCCATTCACCAACCTCCCTCATGGATCCCCCATCATTCACCAACCCCACCATAGACCCCCCTGCAGGGCTTGGGAACACCCCATGGACACCCCCCATTCATCACCCCCCCCTCAGACCCCATCCCTATTCCCCAACCCCCCCATGGACACGCCCCCTCATTCACCAAGGCCCCCCATGGACCCCCCCAATTCACCAACACCCCCATAGACCCCCCCATCCACTGCCTGGTGGTGGGGAGCACAGGGCTTGGGACCCCCCCATGGACCCCCCCAATTAACCGACTCCCCTATCCAAAGCCTGGGGGGGGGGGACGAGAGGGCAAGGAACCCCCCCCATAGACCCCCCCCCCCAATCCAAAGCCTGGGGTGGGGGGGGGAGGACAGGACATGGGACCCCTCCCCCATCCATCACCTGGGGGGCACAAGGCGTGGGACCCCCCCCTCAAGCTCCTCCCGTGCCCCTTAAGGCCCCCAGGCCACGCCCCACCGGGCTGTCAATCATGCAAGCCCCGCCCACTAGACCACGCCCCCTCACACTAGCCCCGCCCCCTCACCTTGATATAGTCCTTACACGTTCGCTCCCGCTTGTGCATCTGGGGGGGGGGACAGAGAGCAGGGACCCCTCAGATGGGGCAGGGACCCCCTACAGTGGGGCTGGGACCCCAACAACAGGGCTGGGACCCCCAGTAGCAGGGCTGGGACCCCTCAGATGGGGCAGGGACCCCCAGTAGTGGAGCTGGGACCCCAACAACAGGGCTGGGACCCCCAATAGTGGGGCTGGGACCCCTCATACAGGGCCAGACCCCCTTCTCTCCCCTCCTTTTTGGGATCCCCTAATTTTGAGGTCCCCATTATTGATTTTTGGGGTGCAATGTCCTCTCTTTGGGGGTGCAGCACCCCCTTTTTGGGGGCGCCCCCTTCTTTGAGGCTGCCCTCTCCTTGGGATCCCCCTTCTCTCCCCTCCTTTTTGGCATCCCCTCCTTTTTGGGAACCCCTATTTTTGGGATCCCCTATTCTTGGTGTCCCATATTCTTGGGCCCCCCAATTATTGCTGTCCACCCATTTTTGGGGGGCAATGTCCTCTCTTTGAGCCCCTTTTTGGGGGCGCCCCCTTCTTCGAGGCAGCCTCTCCTTGGAATCCCCTCTCTCCGCCTCCATCCTTTTGGAGGTCCCCCATTTTTTGGGATCCCCCATTTTTGGGGTCCCCCATTTTTGGGGGGTGCCCCCCCCGTTTTTGGGGGTGCCCACCTTGTTGTAGTTCTTGCCGGCGGACTCTCTCTCCACGGGCCGCAGGGCCTGCAGCTGCGCGTCCAGGATATCGAGGAGCTGCTCGAGGAGCCGCACGGCCGAGCTCACGTCCCCCGCGTACACGGGGCCCCGCGTGTGTCGCGCCAGCTCGCTTGCGATGTTCGCCGCGTTCTCCCCGCTCTTGATCTGGGGGGGGACACAGAAAAAAAGGGGGGGGTCAGCGGGGTGGCACCCCCAGATTAGGGGGGGGTTAGCCCCTGGAGGAGGTTACCCATCCCATGGGTCTAATGAGGAGGAATTGGGGGGGGTCTGGGGGTGTTTTGGGGGGTTATGGGGAGGATTGAGGGGGCACGGGGGGGTTTGGGGGGTCTTGGGAAGTGGGGGTTCCAAGGATGGAGGGGTTTGGGGGGACCCCTGAAGAAGGAACCCCCTCCGTGGCTCTGGTGGGAGGGAACTGGGGGGTTTGGGGGGGCATATGAAGGTTTCGGGGAGTCTCCAGGGCTTTGAGGGGTCCCAAGGACTGGGGGGGTTGGGGAGGATTCCCCGCTCCATGGCTCCTGTTTTCAGGTTCCCTGTTTTGGGGGGTCCCAAGGACTGGGGGGGGTTAGCCCCTGGAGGAGGTTACCCATCCCATGGGTCTAGTGAGAAGGAATTGGGAGGTTTGGGGGTGTTTTGAGGAGCTATAGGGGGGATTGAGGAGGTTTTTGGGGTCACAGGGGGGTTTTGGGGGGGTCTCAGGGTGGAGGGGTCCCCAGGGCTTTGGGGGGGATCCCCCACTCCATAGCTCCTGTTTTGAGGTCCCTTGTTTTGGGGGTGGGTCCCTATTTTTGGGGTTCCATGTTATTTTTGGGGGGGGTCCCCTATTTTTTGGGGGCTGCCCTGCGCCCCCCCCCGAACCTTCTGGGCCACCTGGTTGACCCAGGGGCTGGTGCAGTTGCTGAGGTCGGGGCCGCGCGGGTTCCACACCCCCAGCCCCAACAGGCACTGGAAGGAGGCGATGCCTGGGGGGGGGGGAACACACAAGAAGGGGGGCATTAGGGATCCTCCCAAACCCTAACAGCCCCCCCAAACCCCAAAAGCCCCCCCCAAACCCCACAGCACACCCCCCCCCCAAAGCCCCCAGAGCATCCCTATGGCTTCCCCAGCCCCCTCAGCACTGGAGGAAGGGGATGCCGGGGGTGGGGGGGGGGCACAGACCTAGGAGTGGGAATCAGGACCCCCCCCTTCAGCCCCCCGAGATCCCCTCAGGACCCCCCAAACCCCCCCAATTTCCCCCCTCCCAGCCCCCCAGGCCCCCCCCATCTCCATTCCAGGACCCCTCAGTCGCCCCCAACCCCACGATTCCCCCCCTCGCAGCCCCCCCAGGACCCCCCCAACCCCCCCAGTCTCCCCTCTGCCGGCCCCCCCCCGTGCCCCCCCCTTACCTCGGGTGCCCTTGGGGCAGGGTCTCTCGACCACCACCCCCCTGCTGCGCCGCCGGCCACTGCACCCTCCGCACCTCCCTGGCCTCGCAGAGCCTCGCAGCCCCCCCCGGGCCCCCCCCGGCCCCCCCAGACCCCCCCCCACCCCCGGGGGGCCGGCGCGAGGAGGCGGGGGGGGGCGGCGGGGGGGGGAGCGGGGCCACCCCCACCGCCCCCCCCCCGGGTTGGGGGGTCCCGGGGATCCGGGGGGGGCCCCCGGGAGTGGCGGCGCTGTGAGCGGGGCCGGGGGGGGACCCTGCTTTGGGGGTGGGGGGGGGGCCCCCTGCGAGCCGTGGGGGTGGGAGCCGGGGGGGACGAGCCGCGGGACGAGGGGGGGGGGCGCAGGGGGGGCGCTGGGAGCGGGGGACGTCACCGGACCTGGGGGGGGGGAGAGAAAAAAGGGGGGTCAGGGGGAAAGGGGGGACCCCCTTGAGACTCCCCCCGGACGCCCCAGAGCAGCCCCCCAACAGCAGAGGGTGGGGCACCCTGAAGGCACCCCAGACCCCCCCCCCAAGGGCCTGGGGCACCCCCAGTATAAACTGGGACCCCCTGGGCTCCCCATAGGCACTGGTTTTCCCCTCCCAGTATAAACTGGGACCCCCCAGGCTCCCCATAGGCACTGGGGGTGCCCTCCCAGTATAAACTGGGATCCCCAGGGCTCCCCATGGGCCCCTTCTCCCCCCTCCCAGTGCCTCCCAGTGCCCCTTAGTCTCCCCGCAGGCCTCGTCTCTCCCCTCCCAGTGCCTCCCAGTGCCCCCAGTCTCCCCGCAGGCCTCGTCTCTCCCCTCCCAGTGCCTCCCAGTGCCCCCAGTCTCCCAGCAGGCCTCATCTCTCCCCTCTCAGTATAAACTGGGACCCCCAGGGCTCCCCATGGGCCCCTATCCCCCCTCCCAGTGCCCCCCAGTCTCCCCGCAGGCCTCATCTCTCCCCTCCCAGTGCCTCCCAGTTCCCCCAGTCTCCCCACAGGCCTCATCTCTCCCCTCCCAGTGCCCCCAGTCTCCCCACGGGCCTCGTCTCTCCCCTCCCGGTGCCTCCCAGTTCCCCCAGTCTCCCCGCAGGCCTCATCTCTCCCCTCTCAGTATAAACTGGGACTCCCAGGGCTCCCCATGGGCCCCTATCCCCCCTCCCAGTGCCCCCAGTCTCCCCACAGGCCTCGTCTCTCCCCTCCCAGTGCCTCCCAGTGCCCCCAGTCTCCCCACAGGCCTCATCTCTCCCCTCCCAGTGCCTCCCAGTTCCCCCAGTCTCCCCACAGGCCTTGTCTCTCCCCTCTCAGTATAAACTGGGACCCCCAGGGCTCCCCATGGGCCCCTATCCCCCCTCCCAGTGCCCCCAGTCTCCCCACGGGCCTCATCTCTCCCCTCCCAGTGCCTCCCAGTGCCCCCCAGTCTCCCCACAGGCCTCGTCTCTCCCCTCCCAGTGCCTCCCAGTGCCCCCAGTCTCCCCGCAGGCCTCATCTCTCCCCTCCCAGTTCCCCCAGTCTCCCCACAGGCCTCATCTCTCCCCTCCCAGTGCCCCCAGTCTCCCCGCAGGCCTCATCTCTCCCCTCCCAGTTCCCCCAGTCTCCCCACAGGCCTCATCTCTCCCCTCCCAGTGCCCCCAGTCTCCCCGCAGGCCTCATCTCTCCCCTCCCAGTGCCCCCAGTCTCCCCGCAGGCCTCATCTCTCCCCTCCCAGTGCCCCCCAGTCTCCCCACAGGCCTCATCTCTCCCCTCCCAGTGCCTCCCAGTGCCCCCAGTCTCCCCACAGGCCTCGTCTCTCCCCTCCCAGTTCCCCCAGTCTCCCCACAGGTCTTGTCTCTCCCCTCCCAGTGCCCCCCAGTGCCCCCCAGTCTCCCCGCAGGCCCCTTCTCCCCCCTCCCAGTGCCTCCCAGTTCCCCCAGTCTCCCCGCAGGCCTCGTCTCTCCCCTCCCAGTGCCCCCAGTCTCCCCACAGGCCTCGTCTCTCCCCTCCCAGTGCCTCCCAGTGCCTCCCAGTTTCCCCCCTCACCCTCTCCCGGCTCGGGGGGCCCGAACTCGAGGCCGTATCGCACGACGAAGTAGTTGTTCCAGACGTAGAGCTGGTTGTCGCGGGGGTTGTAGTCGACGGACGAGACGAACTGGTAGGGGTTGGGGAAGGGCAGGTCGAGGGGGCGGCCGCGGTTGGCGCGCGTGTCGAAGGCGTAAGCCACGCGGTTGCCGGCGGCCTCGCTGTCGTCGTCCACGTAGACGCTGCGCACCACGTAGAGGACGCCGCACGCCATGAAGGCGTTGGAGGCCGCCCGCTTGTCGTAGCCCGTCTCCCAGGTGCCCTCGAAGCGCAGCGTGTAGGGGTTGAGCTGGCTGACCACCAGGCGGCCGCCGTTGCCCTCGGTGGCGTAAATGACCCACAGCCCCTCCTCGTCCACCGCCAGGTCGATGTCGGTCTTGCCGCCCCAGCGGTAGGGGGACGTGTCGTGGTAGTTGGCGGCGCCCACCACGGCCTCGCCGCTCTTGATGCGGGTGCGCAGGTCGTACTTGACCACGTTGCGCGTCCGCTCCTTGTTGTAGAAGACGGCGCCGTCGTAGACCACGAAGCCCGTGCCGTCCACGCGGTTGGGGAGCCGGTAGGTGGTGGTGTGGCGGGCGCCCACGTAGTCGTCCCACGAGGCGTACTCGGTGAGGGTGTCGGTGCGGTACGGCACCCAGGGCATCACGTAGAGCCGCTCACCCGCCTGCAGAGGGTCCCGGCACCACGCGCCCGCCTGCTGCTGCGCCTCGTGGCTCGAGGTGGCCGGGCCCACGCGCTGCAGCCGCCCCGGGCACACGAAGACTGGGGGGGGACGGACGGACAGCGGGACAGGGGGACGTGGGGCGGCAGAGGGGGACGGGGGGAGACAGAGGGATGCGGGGAGACAGGGGGCATGGGGACAGACAGACGGACGGGGGTGATGGGGGACAGACACAGGGACAGACAAGGGGACATGGGGAGACAGGGGGACAGAGAGACAGAAGGGGGAGACAGGGGACATGGAGACAGACAGACGGATGGAGGGAGACAGAGGGACATGGCGACATGGGGGACAGACAGGGACGCGGGGACAGAGAGACAGAAGGGGGAGACAGGGGACATGGGGACAGACAGATGGATAGAGGGAGATGGGGGGACAGGGGGGATGTGGGAGAGACAGGGAGAGACAAGGGGCATGGGGACAGACAGACAGAAGAGGGGAGACAGGGGACATGGGGACAGACAGACGGATAGAGGGAGATGAGGGGACATGGCGGACAGACACGGGGACAGACACAGGGACACGGGGAGACGGGGGACAGAGAGACAGAAGGGGGAGACAGGGGACATGGGGACAGACAGACGGATGGAGGGAGACAGGGAGAGACAAGGGGCATGGGGACAGACAGACAGAAGAGGGGAGACAGGGGACATGGGGACAGACAGACGGATGGAGGGAGACAGAGGGACATGGCGACATGGGGGACAGACAGGGACGCGGGGACAGAGAGACAGAAGGGGGAGACAGGGGACATGGGGACAGACAGATGGATGGAGATGGGGGGACATGGCGGACATGGGGGGCAGACACGGGGACAGACACAGGGACATGGGGAGACAGGGGGACAGAGAGACAGAAGGGGGAGACAGGGGACATGGGGACAGACAGACGGATGGAGGGAGACAGGGAGAGACAAGGGGCATGGGGACAGACAGACAGAAGAGGGGAGACAGGGGACATGGGGACAGACAGACGGATAGAGGGAGATGAGGGGACATGGCGGACAGACACGGGGACAGACACAGGGACACGGGGAGACAGGGGGACAGAGAGACAGAAGGGGAGACAGGGGACATGGGGACAGACAGATGGATGGAGGGAGACAGGGAGAGACAAGGGGCATGGGGACAGACAGACAGAAGGGGGGAGACGGGGACATGGGGACAGATGGGGGGACAGGGATGGACAGGGAGATGGGGGGAGACAGGGGGGACAGACAAGGGGACGTGGGGAGACGGGGGGACAGACAGACAGACAGGGGCAGGTGGGAGACAGGGGGACAGGGGGAGACGGGGACAGACAGATGGATAGGGATGGACGGGGGACAGACAGACGGACAGGGGTGGGCAGGGGGACACGGGGGACAGGCAGGGAGACGGGGACAGATGGACAGGGATTGTCAAGGGGACAGAGAGACAGGGAGACGGGGACAGACAAGGGGACAGATATGGGGATGGAGGGAATGGGGGGGGATACGGGGTGGGGGGACAGACGGACACGGGGGGGGGTGCAGCAAGAAGCAGGAGAGAAAAGAAGAAGCGGATCGATCAGCGCCGGGGGGGCCACTGGGGGCGGTGGGAAAGGGGGGGGGGACAACAGGGACCCACCCGGGGGGGGGAGGGGACAGGGGGGACCCCAGGGAGGGGGGGGGCAGTGGGGGAGGGGCTTCTGTGCCCCCCATGGGGACAGGGACCCCTCCAATAACCCGGGGGGGGCACCAGGACCCCCCTATTTGAGGGGGGGATCAGCCTAGGACCCTATTTTTTTGGGGGGGGGTAGCTCAGAGGTCCCTCGGTGGGGGGGGGAGCCCTAAAATCGGGGATTTTTAATTGAGGGGGGTAAATTGAGAGAGAGGACCCTAAATTGGGAGAGGGGGGACCCTAAATTGGGAGGGGGGGGCCCTAAATTGAGGGGGGAGTGGGTTTAATTGGGGGGGGGTGGGTTTAATTGGTAGGGGGGGCCTAAATTGGGGGGGGGGCTAAATTGAGAGGAGGGGGTGAATTGGGAGGGGGGGTAAATTGAGGGGTTAAAATTGGGGGGGACCTTAAAGTTGAGGGGGGGGTTAATTAGGGGAGGGGATTTAATTTGGGGGGGGTCTTCCCCCTCCCAACATCCAGGGTTGAATGAAAGCAATGGGGGGGGGTAATAAATAAGGGTCTGGGGGGGCCCCCTGGTTTAAGTGGGGGGAAAGGGGGCTCCCCCCCGGTTTGGGGGTGCGAGGAAAAAGGGGTGGGGGGGTTAAAAATAAATGGGGGGGGTCGAGGTCCTGGTGTCCGACGGCAGCTGCAGAAAAGGCTGGGGGAGAGAAATGGGGGGGTTAGAGCTGCGGGGAGAAAAGGGGGGACGGGGGGGGGCAGAGATCTCCCCAGGGCAACGAACCCCCCCCCCAACACCCCCCAAAATCGAGGGGGGGGAGAAAAAAAAGGGGGGGCCCCTCCAGATCGCTCGAGCCAGGCTGGGTTTCCCCTAAAAAATAAAGGGGGGGTGATGTGAGGACCCCCCCTTGAGTGGAGACCCCGAAAAATAAGGGGGTGCAGGGGGGTGGGAACCCACTTTTCAGCCTCCCCCCAGCTCCCCCCTTGGTTTTGGGGGGGCTCCAGCCTGGCTTGAGCCCCCCCCCCACGGGGCGTGTGTGCACACGCGTGTGCAAGGGAGGCCTGGGGGCGTCGCTAACACGCGTGTGCGAGGGGGGGAGCACGGGGGGCGAGCACGCGCGTGCGAGCGCACACGACCCCCTCGCACACGCGTGTGCGAGGGGGTCGTGTGCGCTCGCACACGTGTGCAAGGTGGTGTGTGCGCTCGCACGTGTATGCGAGGGGGTCGTGTGCGCTCACAGGCATGTGCAAAGGGGGTGTGCACAAGCTCTGCACACGCGTGTGCGAAGGGGAGCGCCACACACTGCCCCGTGTGTGGATCGGGGTGAGCACACGCGTGTGCAAGGGTGGGGGGGGCGAGGGCTCATGCAAATGCGTGACGGCTCTGGGGGTGCACACGCGTGTGAGTGGGAGCCCTGGCTGTTTGCACACGCTCGTGCGAGAGGGCTGGGAGTGTGCACATGCGTGTGAGCGCTCTGGCTGACGGGGGGGGGCGCGTGTGCACACACACATCGAAGGCTCCATCCGCACACGTGCGTGTGCAGGGAGCCCAGGGGTTGCACACGCATGTGCGAGTTCCCGGGGGGTGCACACGGGGCCGTGGTCACACGCATAGGTGCTTGTGCCCGTGAGGTTGGGGCTTGGACACACGTGCTGTCTTCGCACGGGGACGTGGATTGGGGGTGTACACACGTGCGTGAGCGTGCGCTGGTGCCATTGTGCACGCGCATGTGAGCCGGTTTGCACTCCCAGGTGGGTGTGGGTGCTGCTGGTGCATTTGCACTCGTGCGAGCTTGCACACGTGCACAGGGAGGGGCTTGCAGTGCCATCATGTGCTCCCGGCTGCACCAGCGTGTGTGCGCTCACGCCTCCGCTGCCGGGTTCCCTTGCACACGCATGTGCCCTCCCCCGCCTGCCCCTTGCACACGCGCATGCCCGGCAGCACCTGGGAGGCACAAGGGCCCCGTGCGCACAGGGGAGGGCCAGGCGTGCGAGTGACGCACGAGGACCCCTGTGTACATGGGGGGAGGACGCACGAGGCCTCGCTGTTCCCCAGGGCCCCCATGTTCACCAGGGCCCTTGTGTGCACGAGGCTTGTGAGCGCACGAGGCCCCCCGTGTTCACCAGCTCCCTCCGTGGGCAAGAGGACCCCGTGGTTCACGAGGGCCCCGTGTGCACGAGGACCCCACCTGTGCACGAGGGTTGTGAGTGCACGAGGCCCTAGCTCTCTACCAGCCTCCTCGTGTCACAGGAGGGTTGTGAGCGTACAAGGCTCCCCGCATTCACGAGGCCCCTGTGTCGCACAAGGGCCGTGAGCGCACTAGGCCCCCTGGGTGTCACACGAGGGTCATGAGCGCACGAGGCCCCCATGTGCAAGAGCCCCCCCGTGTCACACGAGAGTCGTGAGCGCACGAGGCCCCCCACGTTCACGAGGCCTCTGCGTGCACCAGCCCCCCGGTGTCGCACGAGCCCCCCCGTGTCGCACGAGGCCCTTGTGCCGCAGGCGCCGTGGGGCGGGGGGGGTGACTCACGGCTCGGGGGGCCCCGCGGTCCGGGGGGGGCGGCGGGAGGGGCCCTGTGGGAGGAGGAGGAGGAGAGAGAGACGTTAGGGCCCCCCCTGCCCCATAGCAACCCCCCCCCCCCATTGCCCCATAGCGGGGACCCCAGCCCCATAGCGAACCCCCCGCCCCATAGGGGCCCCCCCGGCCCCGCGTCCGCACCTGTGGGAAGAAGCGCGGCCCCCGCCCCACACAGAGAGAGAGAGAGAGACATGGGGGGCCCTGCCTGCCCCACAAGTGCCCCCCAATCGCTGGGGTACCTGCCCCCCAACTGCTCCCTCTGCCCCCCAAGTGCCTCTCCTGACCCCCAACTTCCCTATCTGCCCCCGCAAGCGCCCCCCCTCACTGTTGTACCTGCCCCCCTACCACTCCCACTGCCCCCCAAGTACCTCTCCTGACCCCCAACTTCCCTATCTGCCCCCCAACTGCTCCCTCTGCCCCCCAAGTGCCTCTCCTGACCCCCAACTTCCCTATCTGCCCCCCCAAGCGCCCCCCCTCACTGTTGTACCTGCCCCCCTACTACTCCCTCTGCCCCCCAAGTGCCTCTCCTGACCCCCAACTTCCCTATCTGCCCCCCAACTACTCCCTCTGCCCCCCAAGTACCTCTCCTGACCCCCAACTTCCCTATCTGCCCCCCAACTGCTCCCTCTGCCCCCCAAGTGCCTCTCCTGACCCCCAACTTCCCTATCTGCCCCCGCAAGCGCCCCCCCTCACTGTTGTACCTGCCCCCCTACTACTCCCTCTGCCCCCCAAGTGCTTCTCCTGACCCCCAACTTCCCTATCTGCCCCCCAACTGCTCCCTCTGCCCCCCAAGTGCCTCTCCTGACCCCCAACTTCCCTATCTGCCCCCCAACTACTCCTGCTGCCCCCCCAAGTGCCCCCCCTCACTGTTGTACCTGCCCCCCTACTACTCCCTCTGTGCCCCAAGTGCCTCTCCTGACCCCCAACTTCCCTATCTGCCCCCCCTACCACTCCCGCTGCCCCACAAGTGCCCTCCCTGCCCCCCAACTGCCTTGCCTGACCCCCCCCAGTACCCCTGCTGCCCCCCAACTGCTCCCACTGCCCCCCAAGTGCCCTGCCTGCCCCCCAACTTTCCTATCTGCCCCACGAGTACTTTGCCTCCGCCCCCCCAACTGCCCCCGGACCCCCCTGAGCTGCCCCCGGGGGGAGGGGGTTTGGGGGGGGTTGATTTTGGGGGTCTCTGAGGTGCCTGGGGGGGCACAAGGGGGGGCTGTGGGGCTCCTGCCCCCCCCCTTACAGCCTCAGGGGGCCCCCCCGGCCCCACTGCCCTGGGGGGGGCGGGGAGGTAAAGGGGGGGATTCGGGGGTACAGGGAAGGATGGGTGGGAGGGGGGGACCCCAAAATGCCCCCCCAAGGCTTGGGGGACAAGTTGGGGGTCCCCATGGGGACTGGGGGGGGCTGGGGGGACACTGGAGGGGCCCTGGGGGCACTTTGAGGTCCCTGGGGGTAACTGGGGGGGGGCTGGGTGCAATTTGGGGGGGACTAGGGACACTTGGGGGGGCGTGGGAGTAATTTTTGGGGTCCCTGGGGGCAATTTGGGGGGGTCTGGGGCAACTAGGGGGTCTCTGGGGGCAATCTGGGGTCCTGAGGGGTCCCCAAAGTCGCTCAAGGGGATGAGGGGGAGCCTCAAAGGTTTTTGGGGGGGTCCCTGGGGTCGGGAAAGTGTGCTAATTGGAGCTAATGAAGATGGGGGGGGCCAATTAACCCCCTCCTGCCCCTGTGCTGATGGGGGGGGGCGACATGGGGGGGATTTGGGGTGAGAACAAGGGATTTTGGGGTGCAGGAGCAGAAAGGGGGGGCAGGAAGACTGGGGGGGCTGGGGGGGAGGTTGAGGTTCCAGGGGGATCCAAGAGTATTTGGGTGGGGGGAGACTTGGGGGTCCAGAAGGATTTTGGGGGGCTGGGATGGGGGAGAAGTCTAGGGGGCTCTGAAGAGATTTTGGGGATCTTGGGGGGAGGGGATTTGAGGGTCCCAGGAGATGCGGGGGGGCAGAGGGATTTGGGGGGGGGTCTGGGAAGATTTGGGGGTCTGGGGGGGTGTCCCAAGAGGATTGGGGGTGGGCAGAGGGTGTTGGGGGGAGCAGAGGGGGAGGGTTGGGGGGGGACTGGGATGATTTGTGGGGTTTGGGGGGTCCCGGGGTGGGTGGAGGGGGGGCAGGGGGATTTGGGGGGGTCTGGGATGATTTAGGGGTCTGGGGAGGGTTTGGGGGGGTCCCAAGAGGGTTGGGGGTGGGCAGAGGGGGTGGGGGTGGGGACCGGGATGATTTGAGGGATTTGGGGGGTCCCGGGGGGGTGGAGGGGGGGCAGGGGGTTTGGGGGGGTCCCAGGAGGAGGGGGGGGGGGGCCCGGGGGGCCCCCGTTTCGCAGCGGGGGGGGGTTGTGTTACCTTTTTGTTCCACTTCTACTTTTAGCACCGCAAGAAAAGGCAGGAGGGGGGGGCAAAGGGGGGTAAATGGGGGGTAAATGGGGGCAGGAGGGGGGGGGATGGGGGGTAAATGGGGAGGGGGCGAGAGAGGAGACAAAGAGAACAGAGATTAAACGGCTTCGGCCCCCCCGGCCCCGGCGCCGCGGGGGGGCAGAGAGAGACCCCCCGGCTGAGCCCGGACAGACAGACACGGGGGGGGGGGGGGGGGGATGGACAGACGGACATGGAGGGGGGACATAGGAGGATGGACATGGAAGGGGGGATAGACAGACAGACACGGGGGGGATGGAGAGATGGATATGGGGGTGACGGAGAGACAGACATGGGGAGACGGACAGACAGACATGGAGGGGGCTGGACAGAGGGACATGTGGGGGATGGAGAGATGGACACAGGGGGGATGGACAGAGGGACACGGCGGGGATGGGAGTTACGGGGCAGTGAATGGACAGATGGACACGGTAGGGGAGGGAACAAGTGGAGATGGACATGGGGGGGGCGGTGTTGGATGGACAGACAGACACGGCGGGGGGGGGCTGGACAGACAGACATCTGTGGGAACGAAAGGATGGACGGACGGACAGCCGCGGGGGGTGGAGGCGGGAAGGGGCAAACGGACGGACAGGTGGACAAGGTGGGGGGGTGGATGACGATGGACGGACAGACGGACAGATGGGGGCTCCCCCCCCCCTCCTCCTCCTCCTCCTCCTCCTCCTCTCCCCCCGCCCTGCAGGAAGGAAGCAAAGGAGAGAGAGAGAGAGAGAGAGAGACGGCGGGGGGCAGGGGGGGGGCTGCCCCATGGCTGGGGGGGGCCTCGCTCTGCCCCACGGCGGCACCTGCAAAGGAAGATCCCGCCTGCGACCCCCCCCCCCCGGCCCCACATCCCCCCCCACCCCCTGCCCCACGGCAGCCGGCACGCTCGGGGCTCCGTGTGTGCTCAGTGTGTGCTTAGCGTGTGCTTAGCGTGTGCTTAGCGTGTGCTTAGCGTGTGCTTAGCGTGTGCTTAGCGTGTGCTTCATAGAATCACAGAATCATAGCATCACCAGGTTGGAAAGGACCCACAGGATCATGAGTCCAACCATCCCCATCGATCACTAACCCGTGTCCCTCAGCTCCTCTTCTTCTCCAGCCCCCTCCCCAGCTTCGTTGCTCTTCTCTGCACTCGCTCCAGAGCCTCCACATCCTCGTGTCCCACCAACCCCCCCAGGTCCTTCTCCTCCAGGCCCTTTCCAGCCAGACTCCTCCTAGGCTGGAGCTGCCCAGGGTCGTTGTGCCCCAAGGTCCTGCTCCAACCTCATCCCCTTGGTCTCAGCCCATGGATCCAACCAGCTCAGATCCCTCTGGAGAACCTCAAACCCTCCAGCAGATCCACCCGGCTCCGTGTCACCCCCAAACTCTCTCAGGGAGCCCTCGATGCCTCCATCCAGGTCATTGATAAAGACCTTGCGTGGGGCTGGAGCCACCACAGAGCCCTGCGGACACCGCTTGGAACTGGCCTCCAGCTGGAGGTTCATGTGTGCTCAGCGTGTGCCTCCCGCAGGGTCACCCCGTGCCTTAAGGTGTTCTCAGTGTGTTCTTGGCGTGTCCAGTGCAGTTCCAATCACCCCCCAGCCTGCGTGAGGCGTGTTTAACGAGGCGGGGTGATTAGCGTGTCCTTAGTGTGTGTCAGGCTGAGCCCAGCAGGTGCTCAGCGTGTACTTTACATGTTCTTAGCGTGTGGGTGCACCCAGCGCGTCTCTAGCCTGTTCTCAGGGTGCTCAGGGGTATTTCAGGTGGACTTAGCGTGTGCTCAGGGCCTTCGTGTGTGCTCAGCATGTGCTGACGTGTGCATAGCATGTGCTTAGCGTGTGCCTGGTGTGTGCTGAGCGTGCCGGTGCCCCCGCGCTCTGTCCTGTGGCTCCGGCGGCTGCAAAGCAAAAGGGTTTTTTTTTTGGGGGGGGGGTGGGTCCCGCGACGGTGCCTGGGGAGAGACCGGAGAGACCCCAAACAGGGGACTTGGGGGGCTGGGACTGAACCCCCAAACCGGGGGGGCTTGGAGGACTTGGGGGGCTGGGGATGGAACCCCAAACTGGGGGGGCAAGGGGGGATTTGGGGGGATGGGGATGGACCCCAAACAGGGGACTTGGGGGGGCTGGGGATGGACCCCAAAACAGGGGGGGCAGGGGGGGACCTGGGGCTGCACTCCCGAATTAAGGGGGATGTGTGGGGCTGGCCCCCTAAATTAGGGGACATGTGGGGCTGCACCCCCAAAGCAGGGGGGGCAGGGGGCCGCCCCCCAAGGCGAGGACCCTGGGGGACTTGGGGGGCACGACGGATGGGGCACTAGGTTGGGGGGCTGAGGGGGCTATGGGGGGCTATGGGGTGGGGGTGCTGTGGGTCACTGTGGGGCACTCACAGTAGGGGACACAGTCGTACTGCACCCCAGGGGCTGTGGGGTGCTATGGGGGGCTGTGGGGGGCTGTGGGGCAGCGCTGTGGGTCACTGTGGGGCACTCACTGTAGGGGCTGCAGTCGTACTGCACCCCAAGGGCTGTGGGGGGCTATGGGGGGCTGTGGGGGGCTATGGGGGGCTATGGGGCACTCACTGTAGGGGACGCAGTCGTACTGCACCCAGGGGCTGTGGGGGGCTATGGGGGACTGTAGGGGGCTATGGGGCAGGGCTATGGGGCACTCACTGTAGGGGCTGCAGTCGTACTGCACCCCAAGGGCTGTGGGGCACTATGGGGGGCTGTGGGGGGCTATGGGGCAGGGCTATGGGGCACTCACTGTAGGGGACGCAGTTGTACTGCACCCCAAGGGCTGTGGGGGGCTATGGGGGGCTGTGGGGGGCTATGGGGGGCTATGGGGCAGGGCTATGGGGCACTCACTGTAGGGGACGCAGTCGTACTGCACCCCAAGGGCTGTGGGGGGCTGTGGGGCGCTATGGGGGGCTGTGGGGCAGCGCTGTGGGTCGCTGTGGGGCACTCACTGTAGGGGACGCAGTCGTACTGCACCCCAAGGGCTGTGGGGGGCTGTGGGGGGCTGTGGGGGGCTGTGGGGGGCTGTGGGGCAGCACTGTGGGTCGCTGTGGGGCACTCACTGTAGGGGACGCAGTCGTACTGCACCCCAGGGGCTGTGGGGGGCTATGGGGGGCTGTGGGGGGCTGTGGGGCAGCGCTGTGGGTCGCTGTGGGGCACTCACTGTAGGGGACGCAGTCGTACTGCACCCCAAGGGCTGTGGGGCACTATGGGGGGCTGCGGGGGGCTATGGGGGGCTATGGGGGGCTATGGGGGGCTATGGGGCAGGGCTATGGGGCACTCACTGTAGGGGACGCAGTCGTACTGCACCCCAAGGGCTGTGGGGGGCTATGGGGGCTATGGGGGGCTGTGGGTCGCTGTGGGGCACTCACTGTAGGGGACGCAGTCGTACTGCACCTCCAGGTATTTGTAGGTCCCCGGGCAGGGGTCGGGGAAAGCGTCGGAGCCGGCGACCACCACGCACTGAGTGCGGTTGTTGCACCTGAGGGGACAGGGGGGACATGGGGGACACCTCGCGTGGCCCAGGACACGGGGACAGGGGAGGTGGCACCGGGGACACTGTCCCTTGTCGCCGTGTCCCTGGGCCGCCCCATGTCCCCCTCTGTGCCCTCGTGTCCCCTACACGGGCTCAGCCTGTCACGGGTCCCCATGTCCCCATCCTGAGGTCCCCATGTTGTCCTCAACCCCTCCAAGCCCCCTGATGTCCCCCTTGTCCCCATTCTCCTACCAATCCTGAGGGCCCCACGGTGGCCCCATGTCCCCAGGCCCCGCAGGTCCCCATCCTCCTACTCATCTTGGAGTCTTCACTGTGTCCCCAACCCCTCCAAGCTCCCCAGTGTCCCCCTTGTCCTCATCTTCCTACCCATCCTGAGGTCCCTATGGCATCCCCCTGGCCCCAAGCCCCCAATGTCCCCATCCTCCCATCCACCCTGGGGTCTTCATGGTGACCTCAAGCCCCTTTGTCCTCCTTGTCCCCACGTCCCCATCCTCCTCCACACCCTGAGGTCCCCGTGGTGTCCCCAACCCCTCCAAGCCCTTCTGTATCCCGCTCATCCCCATTTTCAAACACATCCTGAGGTCTCCGTGGTGTCCCCACGTCCCCAAGCCCTCCATGTCCCCCTTGTCCCCATCTTCCTACCCATCCTGGGGTCTCCATGGTGTCTCCAACCCCTCCCAGTCCTTCCATGTCCCCCTCATCCCCATCCTCCTCCCCATCCCGATGTCTCCACTGTGTCCCCAACCCCTCCAAGCCCCCCACGTCCTCCGTGTCCCCATCCTGAGGTCCCCATGGTGTCCCCAACCCCTCCAACGTCCCCCTTGTTCCCATCCTGAGGTCCTCACAGTGTCCCCAAGCCCTCCACGTCCCCATCCTCCTATCCACCCTGGAGCCTTCACTGTGTCCCCAAGCCCCCAGTGTCCCCCTCATCCTCATTTTCCTCCCCATGCTGAGGTCCCCGGGGTATCCCCAACCCCTCCAATCCCTTCCACGCCCCCCGTGTCCCCCCCCCCCGCAGCACCCCCACCTCTGGGCCATGATCTTGAAGGCGTCGGGCAGGTAGCACTGGACGTTCTCCATCTGGAAGGGGTCCGCGTCGCAGATCTTGTCGTCGGTGCGGCCGTAGTTGGCGTTTTCCACCATCACCACGTCGCTGCCCGGGCAGCGCAGCTCGATGGGGTAACCCTCGCACGCCAGCTCGCGGCGCACCAGCCCGAACGGCAGCCCCGCGCGGCTCAGCCCTGCGGGAACGGGGGGGCTGGCACCGCGCCCCGAAAACGGGGACCCCCCAGAACCCCCCCAAGAACCTGGGATCCCCCCAAAACCCCAGGATCCACCCCAAAAATCTCATGGACACACCAGAATCCCAAAAATCTGGGACCCCCCAGCTCAACTCTGATGGAAGGGGGGGCTGGCACCGCACCCCGAAAACACGGACCCCCCCAAGAACCTGGGATCCCCCCCCCAGGAACCTGGGATCCACCCCAAAACAACACAGATACACCAGGACCCCAAAAGCTGGGACCCCGCACGGCTCAGCCCTGCGGGAACGGGGGGGCTGGCACCGCGCCCCGAAAATGGGGACCCCCCAGAACACCTCCAAGAACCTGGGATCCCCCCAAAACCCCAGGATCCACCCCAAAAATCTCATGGACGCACCAGAATCCCAAAAATCTGGGACCCCCCCAGCTCAACTCTGATGGAAGGGGGGGCTGGCACCGCACCCCGAAAACACGGACCCCCCCAAGAACCTGGGATCCCCCCCCCAGGAACCTGGATCCACCCCAAAACAGCACAGATACACCAGGACCCCAAAAGCTGGGACCCCGCGCGGCTCAGCCCTGCGGGAAGGGGGGGGGGCTGGCACCGCGCCCCGAAAACGGGGACCCCCCAGAACCCCCCCAAGAACCAGGGATCCCCCCAAAACCCCAGGATCCACCCCAAAAATCTCATGGACGCACCAGAATCCCAAAAATCTGGGACCCCCCAGCTCAACTCTGATGGAAGGGGGGCTGGCACCGCACCCCGAAAACACAGACCCCTCCAAGAACCTGGGATCCCCCCCCCAGGAACCTGGGATCCACCCCAAAACAACACAGATACACCAGGACCCCAAAAGCTGGGACCCCGCACAGCTCAGCCCTCCGGGAACGGGGGGGCTGGCACCGCGCCCCAAAAACGGGGACCCCCCAGAGCCCCCCCAAAACCAGGGACCCCCCCTCAAGAACCTGGGATCCCCCCCTTGCACAAGCGCTGTGCACGCTCACACCAGCATCGCGCCCCCCCCCTTGCACGAGCATCACTTGCTCTTTACGTGAGCACGATGGGCCCCTCGCACGAGGATTATGCACCCCCCTTGCACGAGCCTCGCACAAGCCTCACACGGGCCCTGCTCTTGCACGACCCTCATCCCAGCTCTGCAGGGGGCTCCCCCCAGTCTCTTGCACGATCCCTTGTGCCCTCACACGAGCGTTGCCCTGGCCTCCTTGCACAAGCATCACACGTTCCTCACACGAGCCCACACGCCTCTCGCACGGGCATCGCATTCCCCTCACCCAGGCGTCGTACGCCCCTCGCATGAGTCCTTGCACCTCTAAAATATCACACACGCCTTGCACAACCGCGCGTCCCATGCACGAGCGTCTTTCTCAAGCGTTGCACACCCCTCGCATGAGCCTTACGCGAGCCTTACACGAGCGCACGCTCCTTGCACGAGCCTTGCACGAGTCCCTGTCCCTCTGAGGTCTCGCACGAGCCTCACGAAGGCCTCACACACCCACGTGCCCTTTGCACGAGCGCCTCTCAACTCTTGTGCTCCCTTGCATGCCCACGTGCTCTTTGCACGAGTCCCAGCCTGTCGCACGACGGCCGGCGCATCCAGCCCCCCCAACCCCCTATTAGGGATCCGGGGGTCCCTGAACCCCCAAAATCATATGGATGGGCTCCCAGACCCCCTCAGATCCCACTCTGGGGGTCCCAGACCCCTCCACCCCTGTTCTGGAGGTCCCAGACCCCCCCCCAGTCCCCACTCTGGGGGTCCCAGCCCCCCCAACCCCATTCTAGGGGTCCCAGACCCCCTCAATCTCATTCTGGGTGTCCCAGCACCCCTAGACTCCCCTCAAACCCCACTCTGGGGATCCCGGACCCTCTCAGGCTCCCCTCAAACCCCATTCTGGGGTCCCAGTCCCCCTAGACTCCCCTCAAAGCCCTCTCCGGGAGTCCCAGACACCCCCCCATACCCCGCTCTGGGTTCTCAGCCTCCCCAATCCCACTCTGGGGCTCCCAGGACCCCCCCTGGACTCCCCTTAAACCCCACTTTGGGGGTCCCAGGCCCCCCAATCCCACTCTGGGGCTCCCAGACAACCCCTATACTCCCCTTAAACCCCCCCTGGACTCCCCTTAAACCCCACTTTGGGGGTCCCAGATCCCCCCCAAATCCCACTCTGGGGCTCCCAGCCCCCCCAAACCCCACTCTGGGGTCCCCCCCGTACCTTGCGTGGCAGAGGTGACGAGGACTGCGGTGACGAGGAGGCCGCGCAGTGCGGGGCCGGGGTGCCCCATGGCGGGGGTGGGGCGCTCGCAGCCCCCCTCGGGCTCAGCGGGGCGACGCCCTGGGGGGGGACACCCCAAAAATGGGGGGAAGCCCATATATATACACCGGGGGACCCCAAAAATGAATGGGGAGAGGCCAGATCCAGTTCAGTAACCCCAAATCCGGGGGAGGACCTCAAAAATGGGGGGGGACCCCAAATATGCAGAGGGGAAGCCCAGATCCAGGGGGAGGGCTCCAACTGGGGGGGGACTCCAAATCCGAGGGGGGGCCTAAATATAGGGGGGGGGACCCCAAATATAGAGAGGGACCCCAGTTAACAAGGGAGGGATCCCAATTAATAATGGGGGGATACACCAGTTAACAAGAGGGGGGTCAGGGAAGACCCCCACGTCGTAGTGGGTGGGGAAGGGGGGTTAATGGGGGGGACCCCCAAACCGAGGGGGGGGCAGTGAGACCCCCAAATCCAAGGGGTCACCCCAAAACGAGGGGAGTTGAGGAGGGAGGGGATCAGGTAGGATTCTCAAACCACGGGGAAGGGGAGGTCTGGGGGGTCTGAATCACACACCCCCCCCAGCTCTTTCCCCCACCCCAAATCGCCCCCCCCAGCTTCTCTGCCCCCCCAATAGAACCCAGCCCCCCCAAATCGGCCCCCCCCAGCTCTCTTGGCCCCCCCCATCATACCACAGACATCCATGAGCCCCCTCCAGCCTCCCCAAATCACCCCCCCTAGCTCTCTGCCCCCCCAATAGGAACCAGCCCCCCAAAATCACCCCCCAGCTCTCAGCGCCCCCCAAATAGAACCTAATCCCCCTGAATCAGCCCCCCATCTCTCTGCCCCCCCAATAGAACCCAGCACCCCAGAATCGCTCCCCCAGATAGAACCCAGGCCCCACAAATCGCCCCCCCATCTCTCTGCCCCCCCAATCCCCCCTCCATCTCTCTGCCTCCCCTCCCAGCACCCCCCCTAAATAGAACCAAGCCCCCCCGGATCGCCCCCCCAGCTCTCTGGGCCCCCCCAAATGGAATCCAGTCCCCCCCACTTCCCCCCCCCCCAAGCTCTCTGGCCCCTCCTCAGCTCTCTGTCCCCCCCCAGTAGAACCCAGACCCCCCAATCGCCCCCCCCAGCTCTCTGCCCCCCCAAATGGAACCAGACCCCCCCAATCCCCCCCCCCCCCAACCCCTCCGCCCCCCCCCTCCTCGCTCACCCCGGGCGGGGGATGGGGCCGCGGGGCATTGTGGGAAGCTCAGCCCGGGCCGCTCCCATCCGGCGCGTTGCCAGGGAGACGGCGCCGCGGGGGCATTGTGGGAAACTCACAGCATCCCCCCCCCCATATCACCCACCGCTGGGGGGGGGGGGGCACGCGGGGCATTGTGGGAAACTCACAGCATCCCCCCCCCATCACCCACCGCTGGGGGGGGGGGGGCACGCGGGGCATTGTGGGAAACTCACGGGGTTGGGGGGGGATGCGCTGACTTCCCAGAGTGCCTTGCGGGCCCCCCCCCTCGGGACCCCCCCATGCCCCCCCCCGAAACAAGGACACCCCCCCCATTTCACCCCCCAAACCCTGGGACACCCCCCCTCATTTCATCCCCACTGGGACCCCCCCATTTCCCCCCCCCCCCTCAAACCTTCACACCCCCCCCATCGCCCCCCCCCGAGACATCCCCTCCTCCATCCAAGGGACCCCCTCGGGACCCCCCGTACCCCCCCCGGGACCCCCCCATGCCCCCCCCATCCACGTGCCCCACCCCAGACTCCCCCACCTCTTGTCCTTCCCCCCCCATATCCCTCCCCCCAACAGAGGGAACCCCCCCCATCACTCCCCATGGACCCCCATATCGCCCCCCCCATCCAAGGACCCCCCCCATTCCCCCCCTCAACACAAGGGACCCCCCCATTGCCCCCTAAGAACCCCCATACCCCCCCATCGCCCCCCCCATTCAAGGACCCCCCCCCCATTTCACCCCCCCAACAGAGGGACCCCCCATCGCCCCCCAAGGACCCCCCATATCCCTCCATATCGCCCCCCCCGGACCCCCTCATTTCCCCCCCCCCACAGGGACCCCCCATCGCCCCCCTCAAGGACCCCCCCATCCACTGTCCCCCCAGAGCCCCCATCTCTTCTCTGCCCCCCCCCCATCTAAGGAGCCCCCCAAGCCCCTGGGGAAACTGAGGCACGGAGGGGGGGGGGAACCAGGCTGCCCCCCAGTGAAGAATAAGGGGGGGGCTGCCCCCCAAAACGCCTTGTTCGCGCAGCCCCCCCCATTTTGGCCCTGTCTCCCCATTTTCATGCCCCCCAATCCCATTCCATTCCCCCCCCCTCATTTCCCACCCCCCCAGTTTCTTTCCTCTTTATCTCACCCCCCCGTTATCAGACGCCCCCCCCCCCGTTATCAGACCCCCCCCCCCCGTTATCAGAGGGCCCCCCCCGGTTATCACACATCTCCCTCTTTATCTCAGCCCCCCCCCCCGTTATCTCGGGCCCCCCCAGTATCACAGCCCCCCCCCCCCCCGCTTATCTCAGCATCCTCCTTATCGCAGCTCCCCCGTTATCTCACCCCCTCGTTATCGCAGCCGACCCCCCCCCCATCTCAGACCCCCCCCCCGGTTCTCCCAGCCCCCCCCCCCCCCCGGTTCTCTCTCCCCCCCCCGGTACCTGCGGGGGCCGCTCCATGCGGTGCGGGCGGAGCGGGCGGAGCGCGGCCCCCCCCGCCAGCGCCCCCCACGGCGCCCCCACAGCGCCCCCCTGCGGCCAGAGGGGCGGGGCGGGGGGCGGGGGAACCGGGATGGGGGGGGAACGGGGATTGGGGGGAACGTGAAGGCGGGGGAACCGGGAGAGGGGGGGAACCGAGATGGAGGGAGAAACGGGAGAGGGGGGGAACGAGCACTGGGGGGAACGAGAAGGGGGGGGAACGTGAAAGGGGGGAACGTGAGAAGGGGGGAATGGGAATAGAGGGGGGACCGGGGGGGGGCACGGGGATGGGGGGAAAGGGAATGAGGGCCCGGGGGGGGCACGGGGATGAGGGGACTGAGATAGAGGGGCAAGGAGGCGGTGATGGGGGGTGACTGGGGGGGGACACACAAATGGGGGGGCAGCAAAGAGCTGAAGGGGGGGTCGCTGAGGGAGGGGGTCGCACAGAAATGGGAAGAGGGGAGGTAAAACCCGGCCTGGATTCCTCCGGGAATGGGGGGGGGGAAGAAAACCCGGCCTGGGGCCCTGCGGGAATGGAGCGGGAGGATGGAAAACGTGGCATGGATTCCTGTGGGAATGGAGCAGGGGGAAAAAGGAATGGAGAAACAGGGGTAAAACCTGGCCTGGATGCCTCTTGGAATGGAGCAACAGGGGTAAAACCACCATCCCCTACTAATGAAGAATTAAGAGTAGCCAGTGCTGCAAAGCCCTTTTAATAACGGTAATTAGTGCTAGTGCAACTTATAATATGTTAATGAGATGTGTTAATGAAACAGCAGGCTGCTGACTGGCTCATTAATTAATGGGTGGTAGCGTTAATTACAGGCATCGGGGAAGATCACACTGCTGCTGGGCTTTGATATAATTAAACGGGGCAGGCCTCATTAGGTTAATTACCGCGGGGGTTGGGTACCAGAGCTGGGTTCAAGATTGGGTTTAGGACTAAAAATGATGAATTTTGGGGTGAAATTGAGTGATTCGGGGGATGTCGGGTCAGAATTTTTGAGGGAAACGGGGGAACTCGAGGAGCTTGGGTCACATTTTGGGGTAAAACTGGGTGATCTGGGGATCAAAATGGGCTTAGGGCTGAAAATCGAAGGGGCGGGGCCAATGGATGTGGGCGTGGCTTCCTCCGAGGGGCGGGGCTACAAGGAGGGGCGTGGTCTGGAAGGGGGCGTGGCCTCGTGTGCGGAGCTGGGGCTCCCTTGGA
>NW_027207131.1:0-30612 GCF_032191515.1 Phaenicophaeus curvirostris
CGCTAGAATTGTCCTAGAAGGCCCTAAGGGGTCCCAGGGGGCTCTAGAGGGTTCTTTCTGGTCCTAGAAGGGTCCTACAAGGCTCTAAGTGGTACCACGAGGCTCTAGAGGGTTCCCCAGGTCTTAAAATGAACTAGAATGCCCTAAGTGGGTCCCAGGGGGCTCTAGATGGTTTCTCGTGGTCCTAGAAGAGTCCTAGAAGGCCTTAAGCAGTCTCAGGGGACTCTAGAGAGTTCCTCGTGGTCCTAGAAGGGTCCTAGAAGGCCCTAAGTGGGTCCCAGAGGGCTCTAGAGGGTTCCTGGTGACCCTAGAATGGTCCTAGAAGGACCTAAGGAGGTCCCAGGGGGCTCTAGAGGATTTCTCGTGGTCCTAGAAGGGTCCTAGTAGGCCCTAAAAAGTGCCAGGGGGCTCTAGAGCGTCCCTGGGGGCACTAGAAGGGTCCTAGAAGGCGCAAAGAGGGTCCCAGAGGGCTATAGAGGGCTCCTGGTGGTCCTAGAAGGGTCTTAGAAAGCCCTAAGGGGGTCCCAGGGGGCTCTAGAGGGTCCCTGGGGGCCCTAGAAGGGTCCTAGAATGCCCTAAGGGGGTCCCAGGGGGCTCTAGAGGGTTCCTCGTGGTCCTAGAAGGGTCCTCGAAGGCTCTAAGGCATCCCAGGGGGCTCTAGACGGTCTCTGGGGACCCTAGAAGAGTCCTAGAATGCCCTAAAGGGGTCCCAGAGAGCTATAGATGGTTTCTCGTGGTCCTAGAAGGGTCCTAGAAGGCCCTAAAATGGTCCTGGGGGCTCTAGAGGGTTCCTCGTGGTCCTAGAATGGTCCTAGAAAGCCCTAGAAGCGTCCCAGGGGACTCTGGAGGGTTCCTGGTGATTCTAAAAGGGTCCAAGAAAGGCCTAGAAGGGTCCCAGAGGGCTCTAGAGGGTACCCGTGGGTCCTAGGAGGGTCCTAGAAGGCCCTAAAAGGGTCCCAGGGGGCTCTAGAGGGTCCCTGGGGGTACTAGAAGAGTCCTAGAAGGCCCTAAGTGAGTCCTAGGGGGCTCTAGAGGGCTCCTGGTGGTCCTAGAAGGGTCCTAGAAGGCCCTAAAGGGGTCCCGGGGGCTCTAGAGGGACCCTGGCGGCCCTAGAATTGACCTAGAAGGCCCTAAAGGGGTCCCAGGGGGCTCTAGAGGGTTCCTTGTGGTCCTAGAAGGGTCCTAGAAGGCCCTAAGGGGGTCCCAGCGGGCTCTAGAGGGTTCCTGGGGCTCCTAGAAGGGTTCTAGAAGGCTCAAAGGGTAACCAGGGGGCTCTAGAAGGTCCCTGGGGGCCCTAGAAGGGTACTAGAAGGCACTAAAGAGGACCCAGGGTGCTCTGGAGGGTTCCCCAGGGTCTTACCATGGCCCTAGAAAGCCCTAAGGGGGTCCCAGGGGGCTCTTGAGGGTTCCCTGTGTCCTAGAAGGGTCCTAGAAGGCCCTAAGTGTGCCCCAGGGGGCTCTAGAGGGTCCCTGGGGGCGCTAGAATTGTCCTAGAAGGCCCTAAGGGGGTCCCAGGGGGCTCTAGAGGGTTCCTTCTGGTCCTAGAAGGGTCCTATAAGGCTCTAAGTGGTACCATGAGGCTCTAGAGGGTTCCCCAGGGTCTTAAAATGAACCTAGAATGCCCTAAGTGGGTCCCAGGGGGCTCTAGATGGTTTCTCGTGGTCCTAGAAGAGTCCTCGAAAGCCTTAAGCAAGTCCCAGGGGGCTCTAGAGAGTTCCTCGTGGTCCTAGAAGGGTCCTAGAAGGCCCTAAGTGGGTCCCAGAGGGCTCTAGAGGGTTCCTGGTGACCCTAGAACGGTCCTCGAAGGACCTAAGGAGGTCCCAGGGGGCTCTAGAGGAATTCTCGTGGTCCTAGAAGGGTCCTAGTAGGCCCTAAAGAGTCCCAGGGGGCTCTAGAGTGTCCCTGGGGGCACTAGAAGGGTCCTAGAAGGCGCAAAGAGGGTCCCAGAGGGCTATAGAGGGCTCCTGGTGGTCCTAGAAGGGTCTTAGAAAGCCCTAAGGGGGTCCCAGGGGGCTCTAGAGGGTCCCTGGGGGCCCTAGAAGGGTCCTAGAATGCCCTAAGGGGGTCCCAGGGGGCTCTAGAGGGTTCCTCGTGGTTCTAGAAGGGTCCTAGAAGGCCCTAAGTGGGTCCCAGAGGGCTCTAGAGGGTTCCTGGTGATCCTAGAAGGGTCCTAGTAGGCCCTAAAGACTCCCAGGGAGCTCTAGAGGGTCTCTGGGGGCACTAGAAGTGTCCTAGAATGTGCAAAAAGGTGTCCCAGAGGGCTATAGAGGGCTCCTGGTGGTCCTAGAAGGGTCTTAGAAGGCCCTAAGTGGGTCCCAGGGGGCTCTAGAGGGTCCCTGGGGGCCCTAGAAGGGTCCTAGAATGCCCTAAGGGGGTTCCAGGGGGCTCTAGAGGGTTCCTCGTGGTCCTAGAAGGGTCCTCGAAGGCTCTAAGGCATCCCAGGGGGCTCTAGACGGTCTCTGGGGACCCTAGAAGAGTCCTAGAATGCCCTAAAGGGGTCCCAGAGAGCTATAGATGGTTTCTCGTGGTCCTAGAAGGGTCCTAGAAGGCCCTAAAATGGTCCCGGGGGCTCTAGAGGGTTCCTCGTGGTCCTAGAAGGGTCCTGGAAAGCCCTAGAAGGGTCCCAGGGGACTCTGGAGGGTTCCTGGTGATTCTAAAAGGGTCCAAGAAAGGCCTAGAAGGGTCCCAGAGGGCTCTAGAGGGTACCCGTGGGTCCTAGGAGGGTCCTAGAAGGCCCTAAAAGGGTCCCAGGGGGCTCTAGAGGGTCCCTGGGGGTACTAGAAGAGTCCTAGAAGGCCCTAAGTGGGTCCTAGGGGGCTCTAGAGGGCTCCTGGTGGTCCTAGAAGGGTCCTAGAAGGCCCTAAAATGGTCCCGGGGGCTCTAGACGGACCCTGGCGGCCCTAGAATTGTCCTAGAAGGCCCTAAAGGGGTCCCAGGGGGCTCTAGAGGGTTCCTTGTGGTCCTAGAAGGGTCCTAGAAGGCCCTAAGGGGGTCCCAGGGGGCTCTAGATTGTTCCCGGGGCTCCTAGAAGGGTTCTAGAAGGCTCAAAGGGTAACCAGGGGGCTCTAGAAGGTCCCTGGGGGCCCTAGAAGGGTACTAGAAGGCACTAAAGAGGACCCAGGGTGCTCTGGAGGGTTTCCCAGGGTCTTACCATGGCCCTAGAAAGCCCCAAGGGGGTCCCAGGGGGCTCTTGAGGGTTCCCTGTGTCCTAGAAGGGTCCTAGAAGGCCCTAAGTGTGTCCCAGGGGGCTCTAGAGGGTCCCTGGGGGCGCTAGAATTGTCCTAGAAGGCCCTAAGGGGGTCCCAGGGGGCTCTAGAGGGTTCCTTCTGGTCCTAGAAGGGTCCTACAAGGCTCTAAGTGGTACCACGAGGCTCTAGAGGGTTCCCCAGGGTCTTAAAATGAACCTAGAATGCCCTAAGTGGGTCCCAGGGGGCTCTAGATGGTTTCTCGTGGTCCTAGAAGAGTCCTAGAAGGCCTTAAGCAAGTCTCAGGGGGCTCTAGAGAGTTCCTCGTGGTCCCAGAAGGGTCCTAGAAGGCCCTAAGTGGGTTCCAGAGGGCTCTAGAGGGTTCCTGGTGACCCTAGAACGGTCCTAGAAGGACCTAAGGAGGTCCCAGGGGGCTCTAGAGGATTTCTCGTGGTCCTAGAAGGGTCCTAGTAGGCCCTAAGGAGTCCCAGGGGGCTCTAGAGTGTCCCTGGGTGCACTAGAAGGGTCCTAGAAGGCGCAAAGAGGGTCCCAGAGGGCTCTAGAGGGCTCCTGGTGGTCCTAGAAGGGTCTTAGAAAGCCCTAAGGGGGTCCCAGGGGGCTCTAGAGGGTCCCTGGGGGCCCTAGAAGGGTCCTAGAATGCCCTAAGGGGGTCCCAGGGGGCTCTAGAGGGTTCCTCGTGGTCCTAGAAGGGTCCTAGAAGGCCCTAAGTGGGTCCCAGAGGGCTCTAGAGGGTTCCTGGTGATCCTAGAAGGGTCCTAGTAGGCCCTAAAGACTCCCAGGGAGCTCTAGAGGGTCTCTGGGGCACTAGAAGTGTCCTAGAATGTGCAAAAAGGTGTCCCAGAGAGCTATAGAGGGCTCCTGGTGGCCCTAGAAGGGTCTTAGACGGCCCTAAGTGGGTCCCAGGGGGCTCTAGAGGGTCCCTGGGGGCCCTAGAAGGGTCCTAGAATGCCCTAAGGGGGTCCCAGGGGGCTCTAGAGGGTTCCTCGTGGTCCTAGAAGGGTCCTCGAAGGCTCTAAGGCAGCCCAGGGGGCTCTAGACGGTCTCTGGGGACCCTAGAAGAGTCCTAGAACGCCCTAAAGGGGTCCCAGAGAGCTATAGATGGTTTCTCGTGGTCCTAGAAGGGTCCTAGAAGGCCCTAAAATGGTCCCGGGGGCTCTAGAGGGTTCCTCGTGGTCCTAGAAGGGTCCCAGAAAGCCCTAGAAGGGTCCCAGGGGACTCTGGAGGGTTTCTGGTGATTCTAAAAGGGTCCAAGAAAGGCCTAGAAGGGTCCCAGAGGGCTCTAGAGGGTACCCGTGGGTCCTAGGAGGGTCCTAGAAGGCCCTAAAAGGGTCCCAGAGGGCTCTAGAGGGTTCCTGGGGCTCCTAGAAGGGTTCTAGAAGGCTCAAAGGGTAACCAGAGGGCTCTAGAAGGTCCCTGGGGGCCCTAGAAGGGTACTAGAAGGCACTAAAGAGGACCCAGGGTGCTCTGGAGGGTTCCCCAGGGTCTTACCATGGCCCTAGAAAGCCCTAAGGGGGTCCCAGGGGGCTCTTGAGGGTTCCCTGTGTCCTAGAAGGGTCCTAGAAGGCCCTAAGTGTGTCCCAGGGGGCTCTAGAGGGTCCCTGGGGGCGCTAGAATTGTCCTAGAAGGCCTTAAGGGGGTCCCAGGGGGCTCTAGAGGGTTCCTTCTGGTCCTAGAAGGGTCCTATAAGGCTCTAAGTGGTACCACGAGGCTCTAGAGGGTTTCCCAGGGTCTTAAAATGAACCTAGAATGCCCTAAGTGGGTCCCAGGGGGCTCTAGATGGTTTCTCGTGGTCCTAGAAGAGTCCTAGAAGGCCTTAAGCAAGTCTCAGGGGGCTCTAGAGAGTTCCTCGTGGTCCTAGAAGGGTCCTAGAAGGCCCTAAGTGGGTCCCAGAGGGCTCTAGAGGGTTCCTGGTGACCCTAGAACGGTCCTAGAGGACCTAAGGAGGTCCCAGGGGGCTCTAGAGGATTTCTCGTGGTCCTAGAAGGGTCCTACTAGGACCTAAAGAGTCCCAGGGGGCTCTAGAGTGTCCCTGGGGGCACTAGAAGGGTCCTAGAAGGCGCAAAGAGGGTCCCAGAGGGCTATAGAGGGCTCCTGGTGGTCCTAGAAGGGTCTTAGAAAGCCCTAAGGGGGTCCCAGGGGGCTCTAGAGGGTCCCTGGGGGCCCTAGAAGGGTCCTAGAATGCCCTAAGGGGGTCCCAGGGGGCTCTAGAGGGTTCCTCGTGGTCCTAGAAGGGTCCTAGAAGGCCCTAAGTGGGTCCCAGAGGGCTCTAGAGGGTTCCTGGTGATCCTAGAAGGGTCCTAGTAGGCCCTAAAGACTCCCAGGGAGCTCTAGAGGGTCTCTGGGGGCACTAGAAGTGTCCTAGAATGTGCAAAAAGGTGTCCCAGAGGGCTATAGAGGGCTCCTGGTGGTCCTAGAAGGGTCTTAGAAGGCCCTAAGTGGGTCCCAGGGGGCTCTAGAGGGTCCCTGGGGGCCCTAGAAGGGTCCTAGAATGCCCTAAGGGGGTCCCAGGGGGCTCTAGAGGGTTCCTCGTGGTCCTAGAAGGGTCCTCGAAGGCTCTAAGGCATCCCAGGGGGCTCTAGACGGTCTCTGGGGACCCTAGAAGAGTCCTAGAATGCCCTAAAGGGGTCCCAGAGAGCTATAGATGGTTTCTCGTGGTCCTAGAAGGGTCCTAGAAGGCCCTAAAATGGTCCCAGGGGCTCTAGAGGGTTCTTCGTGGTCCTAGAAGGGTCCTAGAAAGCCCTAGAAGGGTCCCAGGGGACTCTGGAGGGTTCCTGGTGATTCTAAAAGGGTCCGAGAAAGGCCTAGAAGGGTCCCAGAGGGCTCTAGAGGGTACCCGTGGGTCCTAGGAGGGTCCTAGAAGGCCCTAAAAGGGTCCCAGCGGGCTCTAGAGGGTCCCTGGGGGTACTAGAAGAGTCCTAGAAGGCCCTAAGTGGGTCCTAGGGGGCTCTAGAGGGCTCCTGGTGGTCCTAGAAGGGTCCTAGAAGGCCCTAAAGGGGTCCCAGGGGGCTCTAGACGGACCCTGGCGGCCCTAGAATTGTCCTAGAAGGCCCTAAAGGGGTCCCAGGGGCTCTAGAGGGTTCCTTGTGGTCCTAGAAGGGTCCTAGAAGGCCCTAAAGGGGTCCCAGAGAGCTATAGATGGTTTCTCGTGGTCCTAGAAGGGTCCTAGAAGGCCCTAAAATGGTCCTGGGGGCTCTAGAGGGTTCCTCGTGGTCCTAGAAGGGTCCCAGAAAGCCCTAGAAGGGTCCCAGGGGACTCTGGAGGGTTCCTGGTGATTCTAAAAGGGTCCAAGAAAGGCCTAGAAGGGTCCCAGAGGGCTCTAGAGGGTACCCGTGGGTCCTAGGAGGGTCCTAGAAGGCCCTAAAAGGGTCCCAGGGGGCTCTAGAGGGTCCCTGGGGGTACTAGAAGAGTCCTAGAAGGCCCTAAGTGAGTCCTAGGGGGCTCTAGAGGGCTCCTGTTGGTCCTAGAAGGGTCCTAGAAGGCCCTAAAGGGGTCCCAGGGGGCTCTAGACGGACCCTGGCGGCCCTAGAATTGTCCTAGAAGGCCCTAAAGGGGTCCCAGGGGGCTCTAGAGGGTTCCTTGTGGTCCTAGAAGGGTCCTAGAAGGCCCTAAGGGGGTCCCAGGGGGCTCTAGAAGGTCCCTGGTGGCCCTAGAAGGGTACTAGAAGGCACTAAAGAGGACCCAGGGTGCTCTGGAGGGTTCCCCAGGGTCTTACCATGGCCCTAGAAAGCCCTAAGGGGGTCCCAGGGGGCTCTTGAGGGTTCCCTGTGTCCTAGAAGGGTCCTAGAAGGCCCTAAGTGTGTCCCAGGGGGCTCTAGAGGGTCCCTGGGGGCGCTAGAATTGTCCTAGAAGGCCCTAAGGGGGTCCCAGGGGGCTCTAGAGGGTTCCTTCTGGTCTTAGAAGGGTCCTACAAGGCTCTAAGTGGTACCACGAGGCTCTAGAGGGTTCCCCAGGGTCTTAAAATGAACCTAGAATGCCCTAAGTGGGTCCCAGGGGGCTCTAGATGGTTTCTCGTGGTCCTAGAAGAGTCCTAGAAGGCCTTAAGCAAGTCCCAGGGGGCTCTAGAGAGTTCCTCGTGGTCCTAGAAGGGTCCTAGAAGGCCCTAAGTGGGTTCCAGAGGGCTCTAGAGGGTTCCTGGTGACCCTAGAACGGTCCTAGAAGGACCTAAAGAGGTCCCAGGGGGCTCTAGAGGATTTCTCGTAGTCCTAGAAGGGTCCTAGTAGGCCCTAAGGAGTCCCAGGGGGCTCTAGAGTGTCCCTGGGGGCACTAGACGGGTCCTAGAAGGCGCAAAGAGGGTCCCAGAGGGCTATAGAGGGCTCCTGGTGGTCCTAGAAGGGTCTTAGAAAGCCCTAAGGGGGTCCCAGGGGGCTCTAGAGGGTCCCTGGGGGCCCTAGAAGGGTCCTAGAATGCCCTAAGGGGGTCCCAGGGGGCTCTAGAGGGTTCCTTGTGGTCCTAGAAGGGTCCTAGAAGGCCCTAAGTGGGTCCCAGAGGGCTCTAGAGGGTTCCTGGTGATCCTAGAAGGGTCCTAGTAGGCCCTAAAGACTCCCAGGGAGCTCTAGAGGGTCTCTGGGGGCACTAGAAGTGTCCTAGAATGTGCAAAAAGGTGTCCCAGAGGGCTATAGAGGGCTCCTGGTGGCCCTAGAAGGGTCTTAGAAGGCCCTAATTGGGTCCCAGGGGGCTCTAGAGGGTCCCTGGGGGCCCTAGAAGGGTCCTAGAATGCCCTAAGGGGGTCCCAGGGGGCTCTAGAGGGTTCCTCGTGGTCCTAGAAGGGTCCTCGAAGGCTCTAAGGCATCCCAGGGGGCTCTAGACGGTCTCTGGGGACCCTAGAAGAGTCCTAGAGCGCCCTAAAGGGGTCCCAGAGAGCTATAGATGGTTTCTCGTGGTCCTAGAAGGGTCCTAGAAGGCCCTAAAATGGTCCTGGGGGCTCTAGAGGGTTCCTCGTGGTCCTAGAAGGGTCCCAGAAAGCCCTAGAAGGGTCCCAGGGGACTCTGGAGGGTTCCTGGTGATTCTAAAAGGGTCCAAGAAAGGCCTAGAAGGGTCCCAGAGGGCTCTAGAGGGTACCCGTGGGTCCTAGGAGGGTCCTAGAAGGCCCTAAAAGGGTCCCAGGGGGCTCTAGAGGGTCCCTGGGGGTACTAGAAGAGTCCTAGAAGGCCCTAAGTGAGTCCTAGGGGGCTCTAGAGGGCTCCTGGTGGTCCTAGAAGGGTCCTAGAAGGCCCTAAAGGGGTCCCAGGGGGCTCTAGAGGGTTCCTTGTGGTCCTAGAAGGGTCCTAGAAGGCCCTAAGGGGGTCCCAGCGGGCTCTAGAGGGTTCCTGGGGCTCCTAGAAGGGTTCTAGAAGGCTCAAAGGGTAACCAGGGGGCTCTAGAAGGTCCCTGGGGGCCCTAGAAGGGTACTAGAAGGCACTAAAGAGGACCCAGGGTGCTCTGGAGGGTTCCCCAGGGTCTTACCATGGCCCTAGAAAGCCCTAAGGGGGTCCCAGGGGGCTCTTGAGGGTTCCCTGTGTCCTAGAAGGGTCCTAGAAGGCCCTAAGGGGGTCCCAGGGGGCTCTAGAGGGTACCTGGGGGCGCTAGAATTGTCCTAGAAGGCCCTAAGGGGGTCCCAGGGGGCTCTAGAGGGTTCCTTGTGGTCCTAGAAGGGTCCTAGAAGGCCCTAAATTGGTCCCAGGGGGCTCTAGAGGGTTCCTCGTGGTACTAGAATCGTCCTAGAAGGCTCTAAGTGGTCCCACGACGCTCTAGATGGTTCCCCAGGGTCTTACAATGATCCTAGAAGGCCCTATGTGAGTCCCAAGGGGTTCTAGATGGTTTCTTGTGGTCCTAGAAGGGTCCTTGAAGTTCTTCAGGGGGTCCCAGTGGGCTCTAGAGAGTTCCTCGTGGTCCTAGAAGGGTGCTAGAAGGCCCTAAGGGGGTCCCAGAGGGATCTAGAGGGTTATTGGGGGGTCTAGAAGGGTCCTAGAAGGACCTAAGGGGGTCCCAGAGGGCTCTAGAGGGTTCTTGGTGGTCCTAGAAGGGTCCTAGAAGGCCCTAAGGGGGTCCCAGAGGGCTCTAGATGGTTCCTGGGGCTCCTAGAAGGGTTCTAGAAGGCTCTAAAGGGAACCAGGGGGCTCTAGAAAGTCCCTGGGTCCCTAGAAGTGTACTAGAAGGCCCTAAAGAGGACGCAGGGTGCTCTAGAGTGTTTCCCGGGGTCTTACCATGGTCCTAGAAGGCCCTAAGTGGGTCCCAGGGGGCTCTATCTGGTTTCCTCGTGGTCCTAGAAGAGTCCTAGAAGGCCTTAAGCAAGTCCCAGGGGGCTCTAGAGGGTTCCTGGTGGTCCGAGAAGGGTCCTAGACGGCCCTAAGGGGGTCCCAGGTGGTTCTAGAAGGTTCCTCGTGGTCATAGAAGGGTCCTAGAATGTTCTAAGGGGTCTCAGGGGCCTCTAGATGGTTCCCCAGAGACTTTAAATGGTCTTAGAAGGCCCTAAGGGGTTCTCAGAGGGCTCTAGATGGTTCCTCCTGGTCCTAGAATGGTCCTAAAAGGCCCTAAGTGGACCCAGGGGGCTCTAGAAGGTCCCTGGGGGCCCTAGAAGTGTACTAGAAGGCCTTAAATAGGACCCAGGGTGCTCTAGAGGGTTCCCCGGGGTTTTACCATGGACCTAGAAGGCCCTAAGGGGGTCCCAGGGGGCTCTAAAGGGTTCCTCGTGGCCCTAGAAGGGTTCTAGAAGGACTTAAGCAAGTTCCAGTGATGTCTAGAGGGTCACTGGGGGCGCTAGAAGAGCCCTAGAAGGACCTAAGGTGTCCCAGGGGGCTCTAGAGGGATCCTCGTGGTCCTAGAAGGGTCCTAGAAGGCTCTAAGGGGTCCCACGAGGCTCTTGAGTGTTCCCCAGGGTCTTACAATAACCCTAGAAGGCCCTAAGGGAGTCCCAGGGGGCTGTAGAGTGTTTCTCCTTGTCCTAGAAGGGTTCTAGAAGGCCTTAAGCAAGTCCCAGGGGGCTCTAGAGGGTTCCTCGTGGTCCTAGAAGGGTCCTAGAAGGCCCTAAGTGGGTCCCAGAGGGCTCTAGAGGGTTCCTGGTGATCCTAGAAGGGTCCTAGTAGGCCTTAAAGACTCCCAGGGAGCTCTAGAGGGTCTCTGGGGGCACTAGAAGTGTCCTAGAATGTGCATAAAGGTGTCCCAGAGGGCTATAGAGGGCTCCTGGTGGTCCTAGAAGGGTCTTAGAATGCCCTAAGTGGGTCCCAGGGGGCTCTAGAGGGTCCCTGGGGGCCCTAGAAGGGTCCTAGAATGCCCTAAAATGGTCCCAGGCGGCTCTAGAGGGTTCCTCGTGGTCCAAGAAGGGTCCTCGAAGGCTCTAAGGCATCCCAGGGGGCTCTAGACTGTCTCTGGGGACGCTAGAAGAGTCCTAGAAGGCCCTAAGTGAGTCCTAGGGGGCTCTAGAGGGCTCCTGGTGGTCCTAGAAGGGTCCTAGAAGGCCCTAAAGGGGTCCCAGGGGGCTCTAGAGGGACCCTGGCGGCCCTAGAATTGTCCTAGAAGGCCCTAAGGGAGTCCCAGCGGGCTCTAGATGGTCCCTGGTGGTACTAGAAGAGTCCTACAAGGCCCTAAGTGGGTCCTAGGGGGCTCTAGAGGGCTCCTGGTGGTCCTAGAATTTACCTAGAAGGCCCTAAAGGGGTCCCAGGGGGCTCTAGAGGGACCCTGGCGGCCCTAGAATTGTCCTAGAAGGCCCTAAAGGGGTCCCAGTGGGCTCTAGAGGGTTCCTCGTGGTCCTAGAAAGGTCCTCGAAGGCTCTAAGTCATCCCAGGGGGCTCTAGACGGTCTCTGGGGACCCTAGAAGAGTCCTAGAACGCCCTAAAGGGGTCCCAGGGGGCTCTAGAGGGTTCCTTGTGGTCCTAGAAGGGTCCTAGAAGGCCCTAAGGTGGTCCCAGCGGGCTCTAGAGGGTTCCTGGGGCTCCTAGAAGGGTTCTAGAAGGCTCAAAGGGTAACCAGGGGGCTCTAGAAGGTCCCTGGGGGCCTTAGAAGGGTACTAGAAGGCACTAAAGAGGACCCAGGGTGCTCTGGAGGGTTCCCCAGGGTCTTACCATGGCCCTAGAAAGCCCTAAGGGGGTCCCAGGGGGCTCTAGAGGGTTCCTTCTGGTCCTAGAAGGGTCCTACAAGGCTCTAAGTGGTACCACGAGGCTCTAGAGGGTTTCCCAGGGTCTTAAAATGAACCTAGAATGCCCTAAGTGGGTCCCAGGGGGCTCTAGATGGTTTCTCGTGGTCCTAGAAGAGTCCTAGAAGGCCTTAAGCAAGTCTCAGGGGGCTCTAGAGAGTTCCTCGTGGTCCTAGAAGGGTCCTAGAAGGCCCTAAGTGGGTCCCAGAGGGCTCTAGAGGGTTCCTGGTGACCCTAGAACGGTCCTAGAAGGACCTAAGGAGGTCCCAGGGGGCTCTAGAGGATTTCTCGTGGTCCTAGAAGGCTCCTACTAGGACCTAAAGAGTCCCAGGGGGCTCTAGAGTGTCCCTTGGGGCACTAGAAGGGTCCTAGAAGGCGCAAAGAGGGTCCCAGAGGGCTATAGAGGGCTCCTGGTGGTCCTAGAAGGGTCTTAGAAAGCCCTAAGTGGGTCCCAGGGGACTCTAGAGGGTCCCTGGGGGCCCTAGAAGGGTCCTAGAATGCCCTAAGGGGGTCCCAGGGGGCTCTAGAGGGTTCCTCGTGGTCCTAGAAGGGTCCTAGAAGGCCCTAAGTGGGTCCCAGAGGGCTCTAGATGGTTCCTGGTGATCCTAGAAGGGCCCTAGTAGGCCCTAAAGACTCCCAGGGAGCTCTAGAGGGTCTCTGGGGGCACTAGAAGTGTCCTAGAATGTGCAAAAAGGTGTCCCAGAGGGCTATAGAGGGCTCCTGGTGGTCCTAGAAGGGTCTTAGAAGGCCCTAATTGGGTCCCAGGGGGCTCTAGAGGGTCCCTGGGGGCCCTAGAAGGGTCCTAGAAAGCCCTAGAAGGGTCCCAGGGGACTCTGGAGGGTTCCTGGTGATTCTAAAAGGGTCCAAGAAAGCCCTAGAAGGTTCCCAGAGGGCTCTAGAGGGTACCCGTGGGTCCTAGGAGTGTCCTAGAAGGCCCTAAATGGGTCCCAGGTGGCTCTAGAGGGTCCCTGGGGGTACTAGAAGAGTCCTAGAAGGCCCTAAGTGGGTCCTAGGGGGCTCTAGAGGGCTCCTGGTGGTCCTAGAAGGGTCCTAGAAGGCATTAAAGGGGTCCCAGGGGGCTCTATGTGTTTCCTGGGGCTCATAGAATGGACCTAGAAGACTCTAAGCGGTCCCAGGGGGCTCTAGAGGGTCTCTTGTGGACCAAGAAGTGTCCAAGAAGGCCCTTAAGTGGTCCCACATGTCTCTAGATGGTTACTCGTGGCCCTAGAAGACCCCTAGAAGGCCCTTAAGTCATCCCACGGGTCTCTAGATGGTTACTCGTGGTCCTAGAAGACCCCTAGATGGCCCTCAGTGGGTCCCAGGGGGCTCTAGAGGGATCCTGGTGGTCCTAGAAGGGTCCTAGAAGGCTGTATAGAGGACCCAGGGTGCTCTAGAGGGTTCCCCGGGGTCTTACCATGGTCCTAGAAGGCCCTAAGCGGGACCCAGGGGGCTCTAGATGGTTTCCTCGTGGTCCTAGAAGAGTCCTAGAAGGCCCTAAGAGTGTCACAGGGGGCTCTAGAGGGTTCCTGGTGGTCCGAGAAGGGTCCTAGAAGGCCCTAAGGGGGTCACAGGGGGCTCTAGAGGGTTCCTGGTGGTCCTAGAACGGTACTAGAAGGCCCTAAGGTGGTCCCAGGGGGTTCTAGAATATTCCTGGGGTCCTAGAAGGGTCCTAGAATGCTCTAAGTTTTCCCAGGGGGCTCTAGATGGTTCCAGAGAGTCTTAAAATGGTCCTAGAAGGCCCTGAGTGGGTCCCAGGGGGCTCTAGAGGGTCCCTGCCTGCACTAGAAGGGCCCTAGAATGCCCTAAGGGGGTCCCAGAGGGCTCTAGAGGGTTCCTCGCCGTCCTAGAAGGGTCCTAGAAGGCCCTAAGGGGGTCTCAGGAAGCTCTAGAGGGTTCCTGGGGCTCCTAGAAGGGTTCTAGAAGGCTCAAAGTGTAACCAGGGGGCTCTAGAAGGTCTCTGGGGGCCCTAGAAGGGTACTAGAAGGCACTAAAGAGGACCCAGGGTGCTCTGGAGGGTTCCCCGGGGTCTTACCATGGTCCTAGAAGGCCCTAAGGGGGTCCCAGGGGGCTCTAGAGGGTTACCCGATATCTTAAAATGGTCTTAGAAGGCCCTAAAGGGGTCCCAGGGGGCTCTACAGGGTTCCCCGGGGTCTTAAAATGGTCCTAGAAGGCCCTAAGTGGGTCCCAGGGGGCTCTGGAAGTTTTCTCGTGGTCCTAGAAGGGTCCTAGAAGGCCCTTAAGGGGTCCAAGGGATCTCTAGAGGGTTTCTGGTGACTCTAGACGTGTCCTAGAAAGCCCTAGAAGGGTCCCAGGGGGCTCTAGAGGGTACCCACAGGTCCTAGAAGGGTCCTAGAAGGCTCTAAGCGGTCCCAGGGGGCTCTAGAGGGTCCCTGGAGGACTTAGAAGTGTCCTAGAAGGCCCGAAGGGGGTCCCACGGGGCTCTAGATGGTTCCCGTGGGTCCTAGAAGGGTCCTAGATGGCCCTAAGTGTGTCCCAGGGGGCTCTAGAGGGTTCCTCATAGTCCTAGAAGGGTCCTAGTAGGCCCTAAGGCAGTCCCAGTGGGCTCTAGAGGGTCCCTGGGGTCCCTAGAAGGGTCCTAGAAGGCCCTAAAGGGGACCCAGGGGGCTCTAGAGGGTTCCCCAGGGTCTTACACTGGTCCTAGTTGGCCCTAAGGGGGTCCCAGGGGGCTCTAGATTGTTTCTCGTGGTCCTAGAAGGGTCCTAGAAGGCCCTAAGGGGGTCCAGTGGGCTCTAGAGGGTCCCTGGGGGTCCAAGAAGGGTTCTAGAAGGCCCTAAGGGGGTCCTAGGTGGCTCTAGAGGGTTCCTCGTGGTCATAGAAGGGTCCTAGAAGGTCCTAAGCGGGTCTCAGGGGGCTCTAGAGGGTTCCTCGTGGTCCTAGAAGGGTCCTAGAAGGCCCTAAGTGTGTCCAAGAGGGCTCTAGAGGGTCTCTGGTGTCCCTAGAAGCGTCCTAGAAGGCACTAAGTGGGTCCCAGGGAGCTCTAGAGGGTTTCTCGTGGTCCTAGAGGGGTCCCAGGGGGCTCTAGAGGGTTCCTGGTGACTCTAAAAGTGTCCAAGAAAGCCCTAGAAGGGTCCCAGGGTGCTCTAGAGGGTTCCTGGTGATTCTAAAAGGGTCCTAGAAAGCCCTAGAAGGGTCCCAGAGGGCTCTAGAGGGTTCCCTGGGGGCTTACAATGATCCTAGAAGGCCCTACGGGAGTCCCAGGTGGCTCTAGAGGGTTTCTCGGGGTCCTAGAAGGGTCCTAGAAGGCCCTAAGTGGGTCCCAGTGGGTTCTAGAGGGTCCCTGGGGGGCCCTAGAAGGGTCCAAGAAGGCCCTAAAGAGGTCCCAGGGGGCTCTAGAGGGATTCTCGTGGTCCTAGATGGGTCCTAGAAGGCCTTAAGGGGTCCCAGGGGGCTCTAGATGGCTCCTCGTGGTCCTAGAAGGGTCTTAGAAGGCCGTAAAGGGGTCCCAGGGGGCTCTAGATATCTTTAGATTGGATCTGGGGGGCTCTAGAAGGGTCTGGGGGCTTTTAGAAGGGATGTAAGAAGCTCTAGAAGGGTTCAGGGTCTTTTTGAAGCTCTCTGGGGGGCTCTAGAAGGGTCTGGGTTCTTTTAGAATGGGCGTGAGAAGCTCTTGAAGGGTCCAGGTGCCTTTAGAATGTCTCTGGGGGGCTCTAGATGGGTCTGGGGGCTTTTAAAAGGGTCATGAGAAGCTCTAGAAGGGTCCAGGGGCCTTTATAATGTCTCTGGGGGGCTCTCGAAGGGTCTGGGGGCTTTTAGAAGGGACGTGAGAAGCTCTAGAAGGGTCCAGGGGCCTTTAGAAGGTCTCTGGGGGGTCCAGAGGGATCTGGGGGCCTTTAGAATTGTCCAGATGGGCTCTAGAAGGGTCTTGGCACTTTTAGAAGGGACCCACGGGGCTCTAGAAGGGTCCAGGGGCTTTTAGAAGGGACGTGAGAAGCTCTAGAAGTTAGGGGTTAGTGTTAGGGTCATTAGGGTTAGGGTAAGGGGTTAGGGGTTATGGTTAGAGTTAGGGTTTAGGGTTAGGGGTTAGGGTTAGGGGTTAGGGTTAGGGGTTAGGGTTAGGGGTTAGGGGTTAGAGTTAGGGGTTAGGGTTAGGGGTTAGGGTTAGGGTTTAGGGTTAGGGTTTAGGGTTAGGGTTAGGGTTAGGGTTAGGGTTGGGTTAGGGTTAGTGTTAGGGTTATTAGGGTTAGGGGTTAGGGGTTAGGTTTAGGGTTAGGGTTAGGGTTAGGGGTTAGGTTTAGGGTTAGGGTTAGGGTCATTAGGGTTAGGGTTAGGGTTAGGGTTAGGGTCATTAGGGTTAGGGTTAGGGTTAGGTTTAGGGTTAGGGTTAGGGTTAGGGTTTAGGGTTAGGGTTTAGGGTTAGGGTTTAGGCTTAGGGTTAGGGGTTAGGGTTAGGCTTAGTGGTTAGGGTTAGGGTTAGGTTAGTGTTAGATTAGGGTTAAGGTTAGGGTTAGGGTCATAAGGGTTAGGGTTATGGTTAGGGTTATGGTTATGGTTAGGGGTTAGGGTGAGGGTTAGAGTTTAGGGTCGTTAGGGTTAGGGTTAGAGTTAGGGTTAGGGGTTAGGGTTTGTGGTTAGGGTTAGGGTCAGGGTTGGGTTAGGGTTAGGGTTATGGTTAGGGTTTAGGGTGAGGGTTAGGGTTAGGGGTTAAGGTTAGGGTTAGGGTTAGGGTTAGGGTTTAGTGTTATGTGCTTAGGGTTACGGGGTTAGGGTTAGGGTGTAAGGGATTAGGGTTAGGGTTAGGGTGTTAGGGATTAGGTTTAGGGGGATAGGGATTAGGGTTATGGTTATCCGGTTAGGGTCAGGGTTGGGGATAGGGGGTTAGGGTTAAGTGTTAGGGTTAGGGGATTAGTCCTTCTAGAGCCCCTCTAGACAAATCTAAAGGCCTCTAGACCCTTCTAGAGGCCCCCAGAGTCCTTCTAAAGGCCCCCAGATGTCTCTAAAGACCGCCAGAGCCCTTCTAAAGGCCCCCAGACCCTCCTAGAGCTCCACTGGACCCTTCTAAAAGCCCCCAGACCCTTCTAGAGCACCTGACGTCCATTCTAAAAGACCCCAGACCATTCTAGCACCCACCGGGGCCCTTCTAAAAGTGCCAAGACCATTCTAGAGCCCTTCTGGACCATTCTAGAGGCCCCCAGACCATTCCAGACTCCCCAGAGCCCTTCTAAAGGCCCCTGGACCCTTCCAGAGCTTCTCACGTCCCTTCTAAAAGCCCCCAGACCCTTTGAGTGCCCCCCAGAGACCTTCTAAAGGCCCCTGGACCCTTCTAGAGCTTCTCACGTCCCTTCTAAAAGACCCCAGACCATTCGAGAGCCCCCCAGAGACCTTCTAAAAGCGACCAGGCCATTCTAGAGCCCATCTGGACCATTCTAACAGCCTCCAGACTCCTCTAGAGACCCCAGAACTATTTTAAAGGTCCTTGGACCCTTCTAGAGCTTCTCACGTCCCTTCTAAAAGAACCCAGACCTTTCTAGAGCCCCCCAGAGACCTTCTAAAGGCGCCCAGACCCTTCTAGAGCCCCCCAGAGACGTTCTAAAGGCCCCTGGACCCTTCTAGAGCTTCTCACATCCCTTCTAGAAGCCTCCAGACCCTTCTAGAGCCGCCAGAGACCTTCTAAAGCTCCCTGGACCCTTCTAGAGCATCTCACGTCCCTTCTAGAGGACCCCAGACCCTTCTAGAGGCCCTCAGCGACATTCTAAAGGCCCCTGGACCCATCTAGATCTTCTCACGTCCATTTTAAAAGACCCCAGACCCTTCTAGAGCACCCCAGACCCATTCTAAAGGACCCTAGACCCTTCTAGAGCCCATCTGGACAATTCTAAAAGCCCCCAGACCCTTCTAGAGCCCCCCAGGGAGATTCAAAAAGACCCTGAACCCTTCTAGAGCTTCTCACATCCATTCTAAAAGCGCCCAGACCCTTCTAGAGCCCCCCAGATCCATACTAAAGACCTCTAGAGCACCCTGGGACCCCTTTATGGCCTTCTAAGACCCTTCTAGGACCACGAGGAACCCTCTAGAGCCCTCTGAGAACCACTTAGGGCCTTCTAGAATCCTTCTAGGACTACCAGGAACCCTCTAAGGACGCTTCTAGGACCTAGAACCCACTAGGACGCTTCTAGGACCTCGAGAAACAATCTAGAGCCCCCTGGGACCCCTTTAGGGCCTTCTAGGACCCTTCTAGGACCACGAGAAACCATCTAGAGCCCCATGGGACCCACTTAGAGCCTTCTAGGATCATTGTAAGACCCCTGGGAACCTTCTAGAGACCCCTGGGACCCCTTCAGTGCCTTCTAGGACCCTTCTAGGACCACCAGGAACCCTCTAGAGCCCCCTGGGACCACTTTAGGGCCTTCTAGGACCCTTTTAGGACCACGAGAAACAACCTAGAGACCCCTGGTACCCCCTTAGGGCCTTCTAGGACGATTGTAAGACCACGGGGAACACTCTAGAGCCCCCTGGGTCCCCTTTAGTGCCTTCTAGGATACTTCTAGGGCCTCCAGGGACCCTCTAAAGACCCCTGGGAGCCTTCTAAAACCACCAGGAACCCTCTAGAGCCCACTGGGACCCCTTAGGGCTTTGTAGAACCCTTCTAGGACCACGAGGAACCCTCTAGAGCCCCCTGGGACCACCTTAGGGCCTTCTAAGACCCTTCTAGGACCCACAGGCACCATCTAGAGCCCCCTGGGACCCCTTTAGGGCCTTCTAGGTCACTTCTAGGCCCTCTAGGTACCCTCTAGAGTCCCCTGGGACAGCTTAGAGCCTTCTAGGACCCTTCTAGGAGCACCAGGAGCCATCTAGAGCCCCCTGGGACCACTTTAGGGTCTCCTAGGACCCTTCTAGGACCACAGGGAAACCTCTAGAGCCCCCTGGGACCCTTCTAGGGCTTTCTAGGACACTTCTAGATTCACCAGGAACCCTCTAAAGCTCCTTTGGACCCCTTTAGGACTTTCTAGGACCCTTCTAGGACCACGAGAAACCTTCTAGAGCCCCATGGGACCCACTTAGGGCCTTCTAGGACCATGGTAAGACCCCGGGGAACTCTCTAGAGCCCCCTTGGACCCCTTTAGGGCCTTCTAGGACTATTCTAGGGCGCCCGGAGACCCTCTAGAGCCCCCTGGAACCTCTTAGACCTTTCTAGGGCCCTTCTAGGAACCCCAGGAACCCTCTAGAGTTCACTGGGACCACTTTAGGGCCTTCTAGGTCCATTCTAAGACCACAAGAAACCATCCAGAGCCCTCTGGGAACCACTTAGGTCCTTCTAGGATCCTCCTAGGACCACGAGGAACCGTCTAGAGCTCCCTGGGCCCCATTTAGGGCCTCCTAGGACCCTTCTAGGACAACGAGAAACCCTCTAGAGCCCTCTGGGAACCACTTAGGGCCTTCTAGAATCCTTCTAGGACCACCAGGAACCCTCTAGAGCCCCCTGGGACCTCCTTAGGGCCTTCTAGGACCATTCTAGGGCCCCCAGGGACCTTCTAGAGCCCCCTGGGACACCCTTAGGGCCTTCTCGGACGCTTCTAAGACCACGAAGGACCCTCTAGAGCCCCCTGGGTCCCCTTTAGGGCCTTCCAGGACCCTTTTAGAACCACGAGGAACCCTCTAGAGCCCCCTGGGACCCATTTAGGGCCTTCTAAGACCCTTTTAGGACCCACGGGAACCCTCTAGAGCCCTCTGGGACCATTCTAGGTCTTTCTAGGACCCTTCTAGTGTCACCAGGAACCCTCTAGAGCCTTCTGGGACCCTTCTAGAGCTTTATAGGAGACTTCTAGAGTCACCAGGAGCCCTCTAGAGCCCCCTGGGACCCACTTAGGGCCTCCTAGGACACTTCTAGGACAACGAGGAACCCCCTAGAGCACCCTGAGACCCACTTAGGGCCTTCTAGGACACTTCTAGTGTCCCAGGGACCCTCTAGAGCCCCCTGGGACCACATAGGGCCTTCTAGAACCCTTCTAAGACCACGAGGAACTCTCTAGAGGCACCTGGGACCTTCTTAGGGCCTTCTAGGACCTTTCTAGGGCCCCCAGGGACCTTCTAGAGCCCCCTGGAACCCCCTTAGGGCCTTCTCAGATGCTTCTAAGACCTCGAAGAACCCTCTAGAGCTCTTTGGGACCCCCTTAGAGCCTTCTAGGTACATTCTAGCACCACGAGGAACCCTCTAGAGCTCCCTAGGACCCCCTTAGTGCTTTCTATGACCCTTCTAGGACCACGAGAAACCATCTAGAGCCACCTGGGACCTCCTTAGGGCCTTCTGGGTTATTCTAGGAACACATGAAACCCTCTAGAGCCCCCTGGGACCCACTTAGGGCCTCCTAGGACCCTTCTAGGACAACGAGGAAACCCCTAGAGCCACCTGAGACCCACTTAAGGCCTTCTAGGACCCTTCTAGCACCCCAAGGACCCTCTAGAGCCCCCTGGGACCCCTTAGGGCCTTCTCGGACGCATCTAAGACCACGAGGAACCCTCTAGAGCAACCTTGGACCTATTTAGTGCCTTCTAGAGCTCTTCTAGGACCACGAAGAATCCTCTGGAGTCCTCTGGGCACCCTTAGGGCCTTCTAGAACCCTTCTAGGACCCACGAGAACCCTCTAGAGCCCCGTGGGACCCTTCTAGGGCTTTCTGGGACTCTTCTAGGGTCTCCAGGAACCCTCTAGAGCCCCCTGGGACCTTTCTAGGGCTTACTGGGACCCTTCTAGAGTCACCAGGAACCCTCTAGAGCCTCCTGGGACCCGCTTAGGGCTTTCTAGGACCCTCCTAGGGCCACGAGGAACCATCTAGAGCCCCCTGAGACCCCCTTAGAACCTTATAGGAACCTTCTACGACCACGAGGATACCTCTAGAGCGCTCTGGGACCCCCTTAGGACCTTCTAGGAACCTTCTAGGACAACCAGGAACCCTCTAGAGCCCCCTGGGACCCCCTTACGACCTTCTAGGAACCTTCTAGAACCCACAGGTACCCGCTAGATCCACCTGGGACCCACTTAGGGCTTTCAAGGACCCTTCTAGAGTCACCAGGAAGCCTCTGGAGCCCCCTGGCACCTCCTTAGGTCCTTGTAGGACTCTTCTAAGACTTCTGGAAACCCTCTGGAGCACCCTGGGACGCTGTTAGGGCCTTCTAAGACCCTTCTATGACTTTCTAGAGCCCCCGAGGACCCTTCTAAAGGCTCCCAGACCCTTCTAGAGCCCCTCAGGACCCTTCTGAATGCCCCCAGACCCTTCTAGAGCCCCTCAGAACCCTTCTAGAGCCAGTCAGGACCTTTATGAAGGTTCCAAGACCCTTCTAGAGCCCCCCAGGACCAATCTGAAGGCCCTAGACCGTTTGAGATCCAAGTTGGACCCTTCTAGAGCCCCTCAGGACCCTTCTGAAGGCCTCCAGACCCTTCTAGAGCCCACCCAGGGCCCTTCTGAAGGCCCCCAGACCCTTCTAGAGCCCACCCACGGCCCTTCTGACGGCCCCCAGACCCTTCTAGAGCCGCTCAGGACCCTTCTGAAGGTCTCCAGACCCTTCTAGTTCCCCTGGGCCATTCTGAATGCCCCCAGACGGTTCTAGAGCCACTCAGGGCCCTTCTGATGGCTTCCAGACCATTCTAGATCCCCCCAGGGCCATTCTGAAGGACCCCAGACCCTTCTAGAGCCCACCCACGGCCCTTCTGATGGCCCCCAGACCATTCTAGAGCCGCTCAGGACCCTTCTGAAGGCCTCCAGACCCTTCTAGATCCCCCCAGGGCCCTTCTGAAGGCCCCCAGACCCTTCTAGAGCCACTCAGGACCCTTCTGAAGGCCTCCAGACCCTTCTAGATCCCCCCAGGGCCATTCTGAAGGCCCCCAGACCTTTCTAGAGCCCATCCAGACCCTTCTGAAGGCCTCCAGACCCTTCTATAGGGGTCCCAAAGAGCTCTAGAGGCTTCCTCAAGGTCCTAGAAGGGTTTTAGAAGGCCCTAAGGTGGTTCCAGGGGGCTCTAGAGGGATCCTGGTGGTCCTAGAAGGGTCCTAGAAGGTCCTAAGGGGGTCCCAGAGGGCTCTACAGGGATCCCCATGGTCTTACAATGGTCCTAGAAGGTCCTAAATTGTCCCAGGGGGTCTACATGGTTCCTAGTGGTCCTAGAAGGGACCTAGAAGGCCCTAAAATGGTCCCAGGGGGCTCTAGAGGGTTCCTCGTGGTCCTAGAAGGGTCTTAGAAGGCCCTAAATGCTTCCCAGTGAGCTCTAGAGGGATGCTGGTGGTGTTTGAAGTGTCCTAGAAGGACCTAAGTGGGTCCCATGGGGCTCTAGAGGGATTCAGGGACTCCTAGAAGGGTCCTAGAAGGCTCTAAGGAGTCCCAGGGGGCTCTGGATGGTTTCTCGTGGTCCTAGAAGGGTCCTAGAAGGTCCTAAGTGGGTCCCAGATGGCTCTAGAGGGTTCCTGGTGATCCTAGAAGGGTCCTAGAAGGCCCTAAAGGAGTCCCTGGGGGCTCTAGAGGGTTTCTCGTGGTCCTAGAAGGGTCCTAGAAGGCCTTAAGGAGTCCTAGGGGACTCTAGAGTGTTCCCTGGGGTCTTACAATGGTCCTAGTAGGCCCTAAGGGGGTCCCAGACGACTCTAGGGGGTTCCCTGGGGTCATACAATTGTCCTAGAAGGTCCTAAGTGGTCTCAGGGGGTTCTAGATGGTTCCTCGTGGTCGTAGAAGACACCTAGCAGGCCCTAAGGGGGTCCCAGGGGGCTTTAGAGTGTCCCTGGTGGCCCTAGAAGGGTCCTAGAAGGCCCTAAAGGGGTCCCAGGGGGCTCTAGAGGGTCCCTGGGGGCACTAGAATGGTCCTAGAAGGCCCTAAGGGGGTCCCAGAGGGCTCTAGAGTGTCCCTGGTGGTCCTAGAAGGGCCCTAGAAGGGCCTAAAGAGGTCCCAGGGAGCTCTAGAGGGTTCCCCGGGGTCTTACAATGATCCTAGAAGGCCGTAAGGGGGTCCCAGGGAGCTCTAGATGGTTTCTCGTGGTCCTAGAAGGGTCCTAGAAGGCCCTAAGGGCGTCCCAGGGGGCTGTAGAGAGTTTCTCGTGGTCCTAGAACGGTACTAGAAGGACCTAAGTGGGTCCCAGAAGGCTCTAAAGGGATCCTGGTGATCCTAGAAGGGTCCTAGAAGGCCCTAAGGGAGTCCCTGGGGGCTCTAGAGCGTTTCTTGTGGTCCTAGAAGGGTCTTAGAAGGCCATAAAGGGGTCCCAGGGGGCTCTAGAGGGTTCCTGGGAGCACTAGAAGGGTCCTAGAAGGCTTTAAGGGGGTCCCAGAGGGCTTTAGAAGGTTCCTGGTGGTCCTAGAAGGGTCCTAGAAGGGCCTAAGTGGGTCCCAGAGGGTTCTAGAAGGTTCCTGGGGCTCCTAGAAGTGTCCTAGAATGCTCTAAGGGGTCCCACGGGGCTCTAGAGTGTCCCTGGGGGCCCTAGAATTGTCCTAGAAGGCCCTAAATGGGTCACAGGGGGGCCTAGAGGGTCCCTGGGGGCACTAAAAGTCTCCTAGAAGGCACAAAATGTGTCACAGAGGGTTCTAGAGGGTTCCTTGTGGTCCTAGAAAGGACCTAGAAGACCCTAAGGGGACCCCAGGGAGATCCAGAGGGTTCCTCGTGTTCCTAGAAGGGTCCTAGAAAGCCCTAGAAGGGTTGCAGGGGACTCTGGAGGGTTCCTGGTGATTCTAAAAGGGTCCTAGAAAGCCCTAGAAGGGTCCCAGGGGACTCTGGAGGGTTCCTGGTGATTCAAAAAGGGTCCAAGAAAGGCCTAGAAGGGTCCCAGGGGGCTCTAGAGGGTCCCTGGGGGCCCTAGAAGGGTCCTAGAATGCCCTAAGGGGGTCCCAGGGGGCTCTAGAGGGTTCCTCGTGGTCCTAGAAGGGTCCTCAAAGGCTCTAAGGCATCCCAGGGGGCTCTAGACGGTCTCTGGGGACCCCAGAAGAGTCCTAGAACGCCCTAAAGGGGTCCCAGAGAGCTATAGATGGTTTCTCGTGGTCCTAGAAGGGTCCTAGAAGGCCCTAGAAGGGTCCCGGGTGCTCTAGAGGGTTCCTGGTGATTCTAAAAGGGTCCAAGAAAGGACTAGAAGGGTCCCAGAGGGCTCTAGAGGGTACCCGTGGGTCCTAGGAGGGTGCTAGGAGGCCCTAAAAGGGTCCCAGGGGGCTCTAGAGGGTCCCTGGGGGTACTAGAAGAGTCCTAGAAGGCCCTAAGTGAGTCCTAGGGGGCTCTAGAGGGCTCCTGGTGGTCCTAGAAGGGTCCTAGAAGGCCCTAAAGGGGTCCCGGGGGCTCTAGACGGACCCTGGCGGCCCTAGAATTGTCCTAGAAGGCCCTAAAGGGGTCCCAGGGGGCTCTAGAGGGTTCCTTGTGGTCCTAGAAGGGTCCTAGAAGGCCCTAAGGGGGTCCCAGCGGGCTCTAGAGGGTTCCTGGGGCTCCTAGAAGGGTTCTAGAAGGCTCAAAGGGTAACCAGGGGGCTCTAGAAGGTCCCTGGGGGCCCTAGAAGGGTACTAGAAGGCACTAAAGAGGACCCAGGGTGCTCTGGAGGGTTCCCCAGGGTCTTACCATGGCCCTAGAAAGCCCCAAGGGGGTCCCAGGGGGCTCTTGAGGGTTCCCTGTGTCCTAGAAGGGTCCTAGAAGGCCCTAAGTGTGTCCCAGGGGGCTCTAGAGGGTCCCTGGGGGCGCTAGAATTGTCCTAGAGAGCCCTAAGGGGGTCCCAGGGGGCTCTAGAGGGTTCCTTCTGGTCCTAGAAGGGTCCTACAAGGCTCTAAGTGGTACCACGAGGCTCTAGAGGGTTCCCCAGGGTCTTAAAATGAACCTAGAATGCCCTAAGTGGGTCCCAGGGGGCTCTAGATGGTTTCTCGTGGTCCTAGAAGAGTCCTAGAAGGCCTTAAGCAAGTCCCAGGGGGCTCTAGAGGGTTCCTCGTGGTCCTAGAAGGGTCCTCGAAGGCTCTAAGGCATCCCAGGGGGCTCTAGACTGTCTCTGGGGACGCTAGAAGTGTCATAGAAGGCCCTAAGTGAGTCCTAGGGGGCTCTAGAGGGCTCCTGGTGGTCCTAGAAGGGTCCTAGAAGGCCCTAAGGGGGTCCCAGCGGGCTCTAGAGGGTTCCTGGCGCTCCTAGAAGGGTTCTAGAAGGCTCAAAGGGTAACCAGGGGGCTCTAGAAGGTCCCTGGGGGCCCTAGAAGGGTACTAGAAGGCACTAAAGAGGACCCAGGGTGCTCTGGAGGGTTCCCCAGGGTCTTACCATGGCCCTAGAAAGCCCTAAGGGGGTCCCAGGGGGCTCTTGAGGGTTCCCTGTGTCGTAGAAGGGTCCTAGAAGGCCCTAAGTGTGTCCCAGGGGGCTCTAGAGGGTTCCTCGTGGTCCTAGAAGGGTCCTAGAAGGCCCTAAATGGGTCCCAGGGGGCTCTAGAGGGTTCCTTGTGGTACTAGAATCGTCCTAGAAGGCTCTAAGTGGTCCCACGACGCTCTAGATGGTTCCCCAGGGTCTTACAATGATCCTAGAAGGCCCTATGTGAGTCCCAAGGGGTTCTAGATGGTTTCTTGTGGTCCTAGAAGGGTCCTTGAAGTTCTTAAGGGGGTCCCAGTGGGCTCTAGAGAGATCCTTGTGGTCCTAGAAGGGTGCTAGAAGGCCCTAAGGGGGTCCCAGAGGGATCTAGAGGGTTATTGGGGGGTCTAGAAGGGTCCTAGAAGGACCTAAGTGGGTCCCAGAGGGCTCTAGAGGGTTCCTCGTGGTCCTAGAAGGGTCCTAGAAGGTGCAAAGAGGGTCCCAGAGGGCTCTAGAGGTTTCCTGGGGCTCCTAGAAGGGTTCTAGAAGGCTCTAAAGGGAACCAGGGGGCTCTAGAAAGTCCCTGGGTCCCTAGAAGTGTACTAGAAGGCCCTTAAGAGGACGCAGGGTGCTCTAGAGGGTTCCCTGGGGTCTTACCATGGTCCTAGAAGGCCCTAAGTGGGTCCCAGGGGGCTCTATCTGGTTTCCTCGTGGTCCTAGAAGAGTCCTAGAAGGCCTTAAGCAAGTCCCAGGGGGCTCTAGAGGGTTCCTGGTGGTACGAGAAGGGTCCTAGACAGCCCTAAGGGGGTCCCAGGTGGTTCTAGAAGGTTCCTCGTGGTCATAGAAGGGTCCTAGAGTGTTCTAAGGGGTCTCAGGGGCCTCTAGATGGTTCCCCGGAGACTTAAAATGGTCCTAGAAGGCCCTAAGGGGTTCTCAGAGGGCTCTAGATGGTTCCTCCTGGTCCTAGAATGGTCCTAAAAGGCCCTAAGTGTACCCAGGGGGCTCTAGAAGGTCCCTGGGGGCCCTAGAAGTGTACTAGAAGGCCTTAAATAGGACCCAGGGTGCTCTAGAGGGTTCCCCGGGGTTTTACCATGGACCTAGAAGGCCCTAAGGGGGTCCCAGGGGGCTCTAGAGGGTTCCTCGTGGCCCTAGAAGGGTTCTAGAAGGACTTAAGCAAGTTCCAGGGGGGTCTAGAGGGTCACTGGGGGCGCTAGAAGAGCCCTAGAAGGCCCTAAGGTGTCCCAGGGGGCTCTAGAGGGATCCTCGTGGTCCTAGAAGGGTCCTAGAAGGCTCTAAGGGGTCCCACGAGGCTCTTGAGGGTTCCCCAGGGTCTTATAATGATCCTAGAAGGCCCTAAGGGAGTCCCAGGGGGCTGTAGAGTGTTTCTCCTGGTCCTAGAAGGGTTCTAGAAGGCCTTAGGAAAGTCCCTCGGGGCTCTAGAGGGTTCCTCGTGGTCCTAGAAGGGTCCTAGAAGGCCCTAAAGTGGTCCCAGGGGGCTCTAGAGGGTTCCTGGTGATCCTAGAAGGGTTCTAGTAGGCCCTAAAGACTCCCAGGGAGCTCTAGAGGGTCTCTGGGGGCACTAGAAGTGTCCTAGAATGTGCAAAAAGGTGTCCCAGAGGGCTATAGAGGGCTCCTGGTGGTCCTAGAAGGGTCTTAGAAGGCCCTAAGTGGGTCCCAGGGGGCTCTAGAGGGTCCCTGGGGGCCCTAGAAGGGTCCTAGAATGCCCTAAGGGGGTCCCAGGGGGCTCTAGAGGGTTCCTCGTGGTCCTAGAAGGGTCCTCGAAGGCTCTAAGGCATCCCAGGGGGCTCTAGACGGTCTCTGGGGACACTAGAAGAGTCCTAGAATGCCCTAAAGGGGTCCCAGAGAGCTATAGATGGTTTGTCGTGGTCCTAGAAGGGTCCTAGAAGGCCCTAAAATGGTCCCGGGGGCTCTAGAGGGTTCCTCATTTGCCTAGAAGGGTCCTAGAAAGCCCTAGAAGGGTCCCAGGGGACTCTGGAGGGTTCCTGGTGATTCTAAAAGGGTCCAAGAAAGGCCTAGAAGGGTCCCAGAGGGCTCTAGAGGGTACCCGTGGGTCCTAGGAGGGTCCTAGAAGGCCCTAAAAGGGTCCCAGCGGGCTCTAGAGGGTCCCTGGGGGTACTAGAAGAGTCCTAGAAGGCCCTAAGTGGGTCCTAGGGGGCTCTAGAGCGTTCCTGGTGCTCCTAGAAGGGTCCTAGAAGGCCCTAAAGGGGTCCCAGGGGGCTCTAGACGGACCCTGGCGGTCCTAGAATTGTCCTAGAAGGCCCTAAGGGGGTCCCAGCGGGCTCTAGATGGTCCCTGGGGGTACTTGAAGAGTCCTAGAAGGCCCTAAGTGGGTCCTAGGGGGCTCTAGAAGGCTCCTGGTGGTCCTAGAATTGTCCTAGAAGGCCCTAAAGGGGTCCCAGGGGGCTCTAGAGGGACCCTGGCGGCCCTAGAATTGTCCTAGAAGGCCCTAAAGGGGTCCCAGTGGGCTCTAGAGGGTTCCTCGTGGTCCTAGAAGGGTCCTCGAAGGCTCTAAGTCATCCCAGGGGGCTCTAGACGGTCTCTGGGGACCCTAGAAGAGTCCTAGAACGCCCTAAAGGGGTCCCAGAGAGCTATAGATGGTTTCTCGTGGTCCTAGAAGGGTCCTAGAAGGCCCTAAAATGGTCCCAGGGGGCTCTAGAGGGTTCCTCGTGGTCCTAGAAGGGTCCTAGAAAGCCCTAGAAGGGTCCCAGGGGACTCTGGAGTGTTCCTGGTGATTCTAAAAGGGTCCAAGAAAGCCCTAGAAGGGTCCCAGAAGGCTCTAGAGGGTACCCGTGGGTCCTAGGAGGGTCCTAGAAGGCCCTAAAAGGGTCCCAGGGGGCTCTAGAGGGTCCCTGGGGGTACTAGAAGAGTCCTAGAAGGCCCTAAGTGGGTCCTAGGGGGCTCTAGAGGGTTCCTGGTGACCCTAGAAGGGTCCTAGAAGGCCCTAAAGGGGTCCCAGGGGGCTCTAGACGGACCCTGGCGGCCCTAGAATTGTCTTAGAAGGCCCTAAAGGGGTCCCAGGGGGCTCTAGAGGGTTCCTTGTGGTCCTAGAAGGGTCCTAGAAGGCCCTAAAGGGGTCCCAGGGGGCTCTAGAGGGTTCCTGGGGCTCCTAGAAGGGTTCTAGAAGGCTCAAAGGGTAACCAGGGGGCTCTAGAAGGTCCCTGGGGGCCCTAGAAGGGTACTAGAAGGCACTAAAGAGGACCCAGGGTGCTCTGGAGGGTTCCCCAGGGTCTTACCATGGCCCTAGAAAGCCCCAAGGGGGTCCCAGGGGGCTCTTGAGGGTTCCCTGTGTCCTAGAAGGGTCCTAGACGGCCCTAAGTGTGTCCCAGGGGGCTCTAGAGGGTCCCTGGGGGCGCTAGAATTGTCCTAGAGAGCCCTAAGGGGGTTCCAGGGGGCTCTAGAGGGTTCCTTCTGGTCCTAGAAGGGTCCTACAAGGCTCTAAGTGGTACCACGAGGCTCTAGAGGGTTCCCCAGGGTCTTAAAATGAACCTAGAATGCCCTAAGTGGGTCCCAGGGGGCTCTAGATGGTTTCTCGTGGTCCTAGAAGAGTCCTAGAAGGCCTTAAGCAAGTCCCAGGGGGCTCTAGAGGGTTCCTCGTGGTCCTAGAAGGGTCCTCGAAGGCTCTAAGGCATCCCAGGGGGCTCTAGACTGTCTCTGGGGACGCTAGAAGAGTCCTAGAAGGCCCTAAGTGAGTCCTAGGGGGCTCTAGAGGGCTCCTGGTGGTCCTAGAAGGGTCCTAGAAGGCCCTAAGGGGGTCCCAGCGGGCTCTAGATGGTTCCTGGGGCTCCTAGAAGGGTTCTAGAAGGCTCAAAGGGTAACCAGGGGGCTCTAGAAGGTCCCTGGGGGCCCTAGAAGGGTACTAGAAGGCACTAAAGAGGACCCAGGGTGCTCTGGAGGGTTCCCCAGGGTCTTACCATGGCCCTAGAAAGCCCTAAGGGGGTCCCAGGGGGCTCTTGAGGGTTCCCTGTGTCGTAGAAGGGTCCTAGAAGGCCCTAAGGGGGTCCCAGGGGGCTCTAGATGGTACCTGGGGGCACTAGAATTGTCCTAGAAGGCCCTAAGGGGGTCCCAGGGGGCTCTAGAGGGTTCCTCGTGGTCCTAGAAGGGTCCTAGAAGGCCCTAAATGGGTCCCAGGGGGCTCTAGAGGGTTCCTTGTGGTACTAGAATCGTCCTAGAAGGCTCTAAGTGGTCCCACGACGCTCTAGATGGTTCCCCAGGGTCTTACAATGATCCTAGAAGGCCCTATGTGAGTCCCAAGGGGTTCTAGATGGTTTCTTGTGGTCCTAGAAGGGTCCTTGAAGTTCTTAAGGGGGTCCCAGTGGGCTCTAGAGAGATCCTTGTGGTCCTAGAAGGGTGCTAGAAGGCCCTAAGGGGGTCCCAGAGGGATCTAGAGGGTTATTGGGGGGTCTAGAAGGGTCCTAGAAGGACCTAAGTGGGTCCCAGAGGGCTCTAGAGGGTTCCTCGTGGTCCTAGAAGGGTCCTAGAATGCGCAAAGAGGGTCCCAGAGGGCTCTAGAGGGTTCCTGGGGCTCCTAGAAGGGTTCTAGAAGGCTCTAAAGGGAACCAGGGGGCTCTAGAAAGTCCCTGGGTCCCTAGAAGTGTACTAGAAGGCCCTTAAGAGGACGCAGGGTGCTCTAGAGGGTTCCCCGGGGTCTTACCATGGTCCTAGAAGGCCCTAAGTGGGTCCCAGGGGGCTCTATCTGGTTTCCTCGTGGTCCTAGAAGAGTCCTAGAAGGCCTTAAGCAACTCCCAGGGGGCTCTAGAGGGTTCCTGGTGGTCCGAGAAGGGTCCTAGACGGCCCTAAGGGGGTCCCAGGTGGTTCTAGAAGGTTCCTCGTGGTCATAGAAGGGTCCTAGAGTGTTCTAAGGGGTCTCAGGGGCCTCTAGATGGTTCCCCGGAGACTTAAAATGGTCCTAGAAGGCCCTAAGGGGTTCTCAGAGGGCTCTAGATGGTTCCTCCTGGTCCTAGAATGGTCCTAAAAGGCCCTAAGTTGACCCAGGGGGCTCTAGAAGGTCCCTGGGGGCCCTAGAAGTGTACTAGAAGGCCTTAAATAGGACCCAGGGTGCTCTAGAGGGTTCCCCGGGGTTTTACCATGGACCTAGAAGGCCCTAAGGGGGTCCCAGGGGGCTCTAGAGGGTTCCTCGTGGCCCTAGAAGGGTTCTAGAAGGACTTAAGCAAGTTCCAGGGGGGTCTAGAGGGTCACTGGGGGCGCTAGAAGAGCCCTAGAAGGCCCTAAGGTGTCCCAGGGGGCTCTAGAGGGATCCTCGTGGTCCTAGAAGGGTCCTAGAAGGCTCTAAGGGGTCCCACGAGGCTCTTGAGGTTCCCCAGGGTCTTATAATGATCCTAGAAGGCCCTAAGGGAGTCCCAGGGGGCTGTAGAGTGTTTCTCCTGGTCCTAGAAGGGTTCTAGAAGGTCTTAGAGGAAGTCCCTCGGGGCTCTAGAGGGTTCCTCGTGGTCCTAGAAGGGTCCTAGAAGCCCTAAGTGGGTCCCAGAGAGCTCTAGAGGGTTCCTGGTGATCCTAGAAGGGTCCTAGTAGGCCCTAAAGACTCCCAGGGAGCTCTAGAGGGTCTCTGGGGGCACTAGAAGTGTCCTAGAATGTGCAAAAAGGTGTCCAGAGGGCTATAGAGGGCTCCTGGTGGTCCTAGAAGGGTCTTAGAAGGCCCTAAGTGGGTCCCAGGGGGCTCTAGAGGGTCCCTGGGGCCCTAGAAGGGTCCTAGAATGCCCTAAGGGGGTCCCAGGGGGCTCTAGAGGGTTCCTCGTGGTCTTAGAAGGGTCCTCGAAGGCTCTAAGGCATCCAGGGGGCTCTAGACGGTCTCTGGGGACCCTAGAAGAGTCCTAGAACGCCCTAAAGGGGTCCCAGAGAGCTATAGATGGTTTCTCGTGGTCCTAGAAGGGTCCTAGAAGGCCCTAAAATGGTCCCGGGGGCTCTAGAGGGTTCCTCGTGGTCCTAGGAGTGTCCTAGAAAGCCTAGAAGGGTCCCAGGGGACTCTGGAGGGTTCCTGGTGATTCTAAAAGGGTCCAAGAAAGGCCTAGAAGGGTCCCAGAGGGCTCTAGACGGGT
>NW_027207132.1:0-30544 GCF_032191515.1 Phaenicophaeus curvirostris
TGAATTGTAACTTACTTTCGCCTAATAGTGCGATTTTGGCAAAGAGAGTATCTCCCGCAGGGAAGCTGCTACCATCAAATGTTTGCCCTCATTAGACTCCCCTCTGGAAGCGCTTTCACTGCAAGCTGCAGATTCCCTCCTAACAGCAAGCTTTAGGATAGGGTACTGAATTGTAACTTACTTTCGCCTAATAATGCGATTTTGGCAAAGAGAGTATCTCCCGCAGGGAAGCTGCTACCATCAAATGTTTGCCCTCATTAGACTCCCCTCTGGAAGCGCTTTCACTGCAAGCTGCAGATTCCCTCCTAACAGCAAGCTTTAGGATAGGGTACTGAATTGTAACTTACTTTCGCCTAATAGTGCGATTTTGGCAAAGAGAGTATCTCCCGCAGGGAAGCTGCTACCATCAAATGTTTGCCCTCATTAGACTCCCCTCTGGAAGCGCTGTCACTGCAAGCTGCAGATTCCCTCCTAACAGCAAGCTTTAGGATAGGGTACTGAATTGTAACTTACTTTCGCCTAATAATGCGATTTTGGCAAAGAGAGTATCTCCCGCAGGGAAGCTGCTACCATCAAATGTTTGCCCTCATTAGACTCCCCTCTGGAAGCGCTTTCACGGCAAGCTGCAGATTCCCTCCTAACAGCAAGCTTTAGGATAGGGTACTGAATTGTAACTTACTTTCGCCTAATAATGCGATTTTGGCAAAGAGAGTATCTCCCGCAGGGAAGCTGCTACCATCAAATGTTTGCCCTCATTAGACTCCCCTCTGGAAGCGCTGTCACTGCAAGCTGCAGATTCCCTCCTAACAGCAAGCTTTAGGATAGGGTACTGAATTGTAACTTACTTTCGCCTAATAGTGCGATTTTGGCAAAGAGAGTATCTCCCGCAGGGAAGCTGCTACCATCAAATGTTTGCCCTCATTAGACTCCCCTCTGGAAGCGCTTTCACGGCAAGCTGCAGATTCCCTCCTAACAGCAAGCTTTAGGATAGGGTACTGAATTGTAACTTACTTTCGCCTAATAGTGCGATTTTGGCAAAGAGAGTATCTCCCGCAGGGAAGCTGCTACCATCAAATGTTTGCCCTCATTAGACTCCCCTCTGGAAGCGCTTTCACTGCAAGCTGCAGATTCCCTCCTAACAGCAAGCTTTAGGATAGGGTACTGAATTGTAACTTACTTTCGCCTAATAATGCGATTTTGGCAAAGAGAGTATCTCCCGCAGGGAAGCTGCTACCATCAAATGTTTGCCCTCATTAGACTCCCCTCTGGAAGCGCTTTCACTGCAAGCTGCAGATTCCCTCCTAACAGCAAGCTTTAGGATAGGGTACTGAATTGTAACTTACTTTCGCCTAATAATGCGATTTTGGCAAAGAGAGTATCTCCCGCAGGGAAGCTGCTACCATCAAATGTTTGCCCTCATTAGACTCCCCTCTGGAAGCGCTTTCACGGCAAGCTGCAGATTCCCTCCTAACAGCAAGCTTTAGGATAGGGTACTGAATTGTAACTTACTTTCGCCTAATAATGCGATTTTGGCAAAGAGAGTATCTCCCGCAGGGAAGCTGCTACCATCAAATGTTTGCCCTCATTAGACTCCCCTCTGGAAGCGCTTTCACTGCAAGCTGCAGATTCCCTCCTAACAGCAAGCTTTAGGATAGGGTACTGAATTGTAACTTACTTTCGCCTAATAAGGCGATTTTGGCAAAGAGAGTATCTCCCGCAGGGAAGCTGCTACCATCAAATGTTTGCCCTCATTAGACTCCGCTCTGGAAGCGCTTTCACGGCAAGCTGCAGATTCCCTCCTAACAGCAAGCTTTAGGATAGGGTACTGAATTGTAACTTACTTTCGCCTAATAATGCGATTTTGGCAAAGAGAGTATCTCCCGCAGGGAAGCTGCTACCATCAAATGTTTGCCCTCATTAGACTCCCCTCTGGAAGCGCTTTCACTGCAAGCTGCAGATTCCCTCCTAACAGCAAGCTTTAGGATAGGGTACTGAATTGTAACTTACTTTCGCCTAATAATGCGATTTTGGCAAAGAGAGTATCTCCCGCAGGGAAGCTGCTACCATCAAATGTTTGCCCTCATTAGACTCCCCTCTGGAAGCGCTTTCACTGCAAGCTGCAGATTCCCTCCTAACAGCAAGCTTTAGGATAGGGTACTGAATTGTAACTTACTTTCGCCTAATAATGCGATTTTGGCAAAGAGAGTATCTCCCGCAGGGAAGCTGCTACCATCAAATGTTTGCCCTCATTAGACTCCCCTCTGGAAGCGCTTTCACGGCAAGCTGCAGATTCCCTCCTAACAGCAAGCTTTAGGATAGGGTACTGAATTGTAACTTACTTTCGCCTAATAATGCGATTTTGGCAAAGAGAGTATCTCCCGCAGGGAAGCTGCTACCATCAAATGTTTGCCCTCATTAGACTCCCCTCTGGAAGCGCTTTCACTGCAAGCTGCAGATTCCCTCCTAACAGCAAGCTTTAGGATAGGGTACTGAATTGTAACTTACTTTCGCCTAATAATGCGATTTTGGCAAAGAGAGTATCTCCCGCAGGGAAGCTGCTACCATCAAATGTTTGCCCTCATTAGACTCCCCTCTGGAAGCGCTTTCACTGCAAGCTGCAGATTCCCTCCTAACAGCAAGCTTTAGGATAGGGTACTGAATTGTAACTTACTTTCGCCTAATAATGCGATTTTGGCAAAGAGAGTATCTCCCGCAGGGAAGCTGCTACCATCAAATGTTTGCCCTCATTAGACTCCCCTCTGGAAGCGCTTTCAGGGCAAGCTGCAGATTCCCTCCTAACAGCAAGCTTTAGGATAGGGTACTGAATTGTAACTTACTTTCGCCTAATAATGCGATTTTGGCAAAGAGAGTATCTCCCGCAGGGAAGCTGCTACCATCAAATGTTTGCCCTCATTAGACTCCCCTCTGGAAGCGCTTTCACGGCAAGCTGCAGATTCCCTCCTAACAGCAAGCTTTAGGATAGGGTACTGAATTGTAACTTACTTTCGCCTAATAATGCGATTTTGGCAAAGAGAGTATCTCCCGCAGGGAAGCTGCTACCATCAAATGTTTGCCCTCATTAGACTCCCCTCTGGAAGCGCTTTCACGGCAAGCTGCAGATTCCCTCCTAACAGCAAGCTTTAGGATAGGGTACTGAATTGTAACTTACTTTCGCCTAATAATGCGATTTTGGCAAAGAGAGTATCTCCCGCAGGGAAGCTGCTACCATCAAATGTTTGCCCTCATTAGACTCCCCTCTGGAAGCGCTTTCACGGCAAGCTGCAGATTCCCTCCTAACAGCAAGCTTTAGGATAGGGTACTGAATTGTAACTTACTTTCGCCTAATAATGCGATTTTGGCAAAGAGAGTATCTCCCGCAGGGAAGCTGCTACCATCAAATGTTTGCCCTCATTAGACTCCCCTCTGGAAGCGCTTTCAGGGCAAGCTGCAGATTCCCTCCTAACAGCAAGCTTTAGGATAGGGTACTGAATTGTAACTTACTTTCGCCTAATAATGCGATTTTGGCAAAGAGAGTATCTCCCGCAGGGAAGCTGCTACCATCAAATGTTTGCCCTCATTAGACTCCCCTCTTGAAGCGCTTTCACTGCAAGCTGCAGATTCCCTCCTAACAGCAAGCTTTAGGATAGGGTACTGAATTGTAACTTACTTTCGCCTAATAATGCGATTTTGGCAAAGAGAGTATCTCCCGCAGGGAAGCTGCTACCATCAAATGTTTGCCCTCATTAGACTCCCCTCTGGAAGCGCTTTCAGGGCAAGCTGCAGATTCCCTCCTAACAGCAAGCTTTAGGATAGGGTACTGAATTGTAACTTACTTTCGCCTAATAATGCGATTTTGGCAAAGAGAGTATCTCCCGCAGGGAAGCTGCTACCATCAAATGTTTGCCCTCATTAGACTCCCCTCTGGAAGCGCTTTCAGGGCAAGCTGCAGATTCCCTCCTAACAGCAAGCTTTAGGATAGGGTACTGAATTGTAACTTACTTTCGCCTAATAATGCGATTATGGCAAAGAGAGTATCTCCCGCAGGGAAGCTGCTACCATCAAATGTTTGCCCTCATTAGACTCCCCTCTGGAAGCGCTTTCACGGCAAGCTGCAGATTCCCTCCTAACAGCAAGCTTTAGGATAGGGTACTGAATTGTAACTTACTTTCGCCTAATAATGCGATTTTGGCAAAGAGAGTATCTCCCGCAGGGAAGCTGCTACCATCAAATGTTTGCCCTCATTAGACTCCCCTCTGGAAGCGCTTTCACTGCAAGCTGCAGATTCCCTCCTAACAGCAAGCTTTAGGATAGGGTACTGAATTGTAACTTACTTTCGCCTAATAATGCGATTTTGGCAAAGAGAGTATCTCCCGCAGGGAAGCTGCTACCATCAAATGTTTGCCCTCATTAGACTCCCCTCTGGAAGCGCTTTCACGGCAAGCTGCAGATTCCCTCCTAACAGCAAGCTTTAGGATAGGGTACTGAATTGTAACTTACTTTCGCCTAATAATGCGATTTTGGCAAAGAGAGTATCTCCCGCAGGGAAGCTGCTACCATCAAATGTTTGCCCTCATTAGACTCCCCTCTGGAAGCGCTTTCACGGCAAGCTGCAGATTCCCTCCTAACAGCAAGCTTTAGGATAGGGTACTGAATTGTAACTTACTTTCGCCTAATAATGCGATTTTGGCAAAGAGAGTATCTCCCGCAGGGAAGCTGCTACCATCAAATGTTTGCCCTCATTAGACTCCCCTCTGGAAGCGCTTTCACTGCAAGCTGCAGATTCCCTCCTAACAGCAAGCTTTAGGATAGGGTACTGAATTGTAACTTACTTTCGCCTAATAATGCGATTTTGGCAAAGAGAGAATCTCCCGCAGGGAAGCTGCTACCATCAAATGTTTGCCCTCATTAGACTCCCCTCTGGAAGCGCTTTCACGGCAAGCTGCAGATTCCCTCCTAACAGCAAGCTTTAGGATAGGGTACTGAATTGTAACTTACTTTCGCCTAATAATGCGATTTTGGCAAAGAGAGTATCTCCCGCAGGGAAGCTGCTACCATCAAATGTTTGCCCTCATTAGATTCCCCTCTGGAAGCGCTTTCACTGCAAGCTGCAGATTCCCTCCTAACAGCAAGCTTTAGGATAGGGTACTGAATTGTAACTTACTTTCGCCTAATAATGCGATTTTGGCAAAGAGAGTATCTCCCGCAGGGAAGCTGCTACCATCAAATGTTTGCCCTCATTAGACTCCCCTCTGGAAGCGCTTTCACTGCAAGCTGCAGATTCCCTCCTAACAGCAAGCTTTAGGATAGGGTACTGAATTGTAACTTACTTTCGCCTAATAATGCGATTTTGGCAAAGAGAGTATCTCCCGCAGGGAAGCTGCTACCATCAAATGTTTGCCCTCATTAGACTCCCCTCTGGAAGCGCTTTCAGGGCAAGCTGCAGATTCCCTCCTAACAGCAAGCTTTAGGATAGGGTACTGAATTGTAACTTACTTTCGCCTAATAATGCGATTTTGGCAAAGAGAGTATCTCCCGCAGGGAAGCTGCTACCATCAAATGTTTGCCCTCATTAGACTCCCCTCTGGAAGCGCTTTCACGGCAAGCTGCAGATTCCCTCCTAACAGCAAGCTTTAGGATAGGGTACTGAATTGTAACTAACTTTCGCCTAATAATGCGATTATGGCAAAGAGAGTATCTCCCGCAGGGAAGCTGCTACCATCAAATGTTTGCCCTCATTAGACTCCCCTCTGGAAGCGCTTTCACTGCAAGCTGCAGATTCCCTCCTAACAGCAAGCTTTAGGATAGGGTACTGAATTGTAACTAACTTTCGCCTAATAATGCGATTTTGGCAAAGAGAGTATCTCCCGCAGGGAAGCTGCTACCATCAAATGTTTGCCCTCATTAGACTCCCCTCTGGAAGCGCTTTCACTGCAAGCTGCATATTCCCTCCTAACAGCAAGCTTTAGGATAGGGTACTGAATTGTAACTTACTTTCGCCTAATAATGCGATTTTGGCAAAGAGAGTATCTCCCGCAGGGAAGCTGCTACCATCAAATGTTTGCCCTCATTAGACTCCCCTCTGGAAGCGCTTTCACGGCAAGCTGCAGATTCCCTCCTAACAGCAAGCTTTAGGATAGGGTACTGAATTGTAACTTACTTTCGCCTAATAATGCGATTTTGGCAAAGAGAGTATCTCCCGTAGGGAAGCTGCTACCATCAAATGTTTGCCCTCATTAGACTCCCCTCTGGAAGCGCTTTCACGGCAAGCTGCAGATTCCCTCCTAACAGCAAGCTTTAGGATAGGGTACTGAATTGTAACTTACTTTCGCCTAATAATGCGATTTTGGCAAAGAGAGTATCTCCCGCAGGGAAGCTGCTACCATCAAATGTTTGCCCTCATTAGACTCCCCTCTGGAAGCGCTTTCACTGCAAGCTGCAGATTCCCTCCTAACAGCAAGCTTTAGGATAGGGTACTGAATTGTAACTTACTTTCGCCTAATAATGCGATTTTGGCAAAGAGAGTATCTACCGCAGGGAAGCTGCTACCATCAAATGTTTGCCCTCATTAGACTCCCCTCTGGAAGCGCTTTCACTGCAAGCTGCAGATTCCCTCCTAACAGCAAGCTTTAGGATAGGGTACTGAATTGTAACTTACTTTCGCCTAATAATGCGATTTTGGCAAAGAGAGTATCTCCCGCAGGGAAGCTGCTACCATCAAATGTTTGCCCTCATTAGACTCCCCTCTGGAAGCGCTTTCACTGCAAGCTGCAGATTCCCTCCTAACAGCAAGCTTTAGGATAGGGTACTGAATTGTAACTTACTTTCGCCTAATAATGCGATTTTGGCAAAGAGAGTATCTCCCGCAGGGAAGCTGCTACCATCAAATGTTTGCCCTCATTAGACTCCCCTCTGGAAGCGCTTTCACGGCAAGCTGCAGATTCCCTCCTAACAGCAAGCTTTAGGATAGGGTACTGAATTGTAACTTACTTTCGCCTAATAATGCGATTTTGGCAAAGAGAGTATCTCCCGCAGGGAAGCTGCTACCATCAAATGTTTGCCCTCATTAGACTCCCCTCTGGAAGCGCTTTCACGGCAAGCTGCAGATTCCCTCCTAACAGCAAGCTTTAGGATAGGGTACTGAATTGAAACTTACTTTCGCCTAATAATGCGATTTTGGCAAAGAGAGTATCTCCCGCAGGGAAGCTGCTACCATCAAATGTTTGCCCTCATTAGACTCCCCTCTGGAAGCGCTTTCACTGCAAGCTGCAGATTCCCTCCTAACAGCAAGCTTTAGGATAGGGTACTGAATTGTAACTTACTTTCGCCTAATAATGCGATTTTGGCAAAGAGAGTATCTCCCGCAGGGAAGCTGCTACCATCAAATGTTTGCCCTCATTAGACTCCCCTCTGGAAGCGCTTTCACGGCAAGCTGCAGATTCCCTCCTAACAGCAAGCTTTAGGACAGGGTACTGAATTGTAACTTACTTTCGCCTAATAATGCGATTTTGGCAAAGAGACTATCTCCCGCAGGGAAGCTGCTACCATCAAATGTTTTCCCTCATTAGACTCCCCTCTGGAAGCGCTTTCACTGCAAGCTGCAGATTCCCTCCTAACAGCAAGCTTTAGGATAGGGTACTGAATTGTAACTTACTTTCGCCTAATAATGCGATTTTGGCAAAGAGAGTATCTCCCGCAGGGAAGCTGCTACCATCAAATGTTTGCCCTCATTAGACTCCCCTCTGGAAGCGCTTTCACGGCAAGCTGCAGATTCCCTCCTAACAGCAAGCTTTAGGATAGGGTACTGAATTGTAACTTACTTTCGCCTAATAATGCGATTTTGGCAAAGAGAGTATCTCCCGCAGGGAAGCTGCTACCATCAAATGTTTGCCCTCATTAGACTCCCCTCTGGAAGCGCTTTCACGGCAAGCTGCAGATTCCCTCCTAACAGCAAGCTTTAGGATAGGGTACTGAATTGTAACTTACTTTCGCCTAATAATGCGATTTTGGCAAAGAGAGTATCTCCCGCAGGGAAGCTGCTACCATCAAATGTTTGCCCTCATTAGACTCCCCTCTGGAAGCGCTTTCACGGCAAGCTGCAGATTCCCTCCTAACAGCAAGCTTTAGGATAGGGTACTGAATTGTAACTTACTTTCGCCTAATAATGCGATTTTGGCAAAGAGAGTATCTCCCGCAGGGAAGCTGCTACCATCAAATGTTTGCCCTCATTAGACTCCCCTCTGGAAGCGCTTTCACGGCAAGCTGCAGATTCCCTCCTAACAGCAAGCTTTAGGATAGGGTACTGAATTGAAACTTACTTTCGCCTAATAATGCGATTTTGGCAAAGAGAGTATCTCCCGCAGGGAAGCTGCTACCATCAAATGTTTGCCCTCATTAGACTCCCCTCTGGAAGCGCTTTCACTGCAAGCTGCAGATTCCCTCCAACAGCAAGCTTTAGGATAGGGTACTGAATTGTAACTTACTTTCGCCTAATAATGCGATTTTGGCAAAGAGAGTATCTCCCGCAGGGAAGCTGCTACCATCAAATGTTTGCCCTCATTAGACTCCCCTCTGGAAGCGCTTTCACGGCAAGCTGCAGATTCCCTCCTAACAGCAAGCTTTAGGACAGGGTACTGAATTGTAACTTACTTTCGCCTAATAATGCGATTTTGGCAAAGAGACTATCTCCCGCAGGGAAGCTGCTACCATCAAATGTTTGCCCTCATTAGACTCCCCTCTGGAAGCGCTTTCACTGCAAGCTGCAGATTCCCTCCTAACAGCAAGCTTTAGGATAGGGTACTGAATTGTAACTTACTTTCGCCTAATAATGCGATTTTGGCAAAGAGAGTATCTCCCGCAGGGAAGCTGCTACCATCAAATGTTTGCCCTCATTAGACTCCCCTCTGGAAGCGCTTTCACGGCAAGCTGCAGATTCCCTCCTAACAGCAAGCTTTAGGATAGGGTACTGAATTGTAACTTACTTTCGCCTAATAATGCGATTTTGGCAAAGAGAGTATCTCCCGCAGGGAAGCTGCTACATCAAATGTTTGCCCTCATTAGACTCCCCTCTGGAAGCGCTTTCACGGCAAGCTGCAGATTCCCTCCTAACAGCAAGCTTTAGGATAGGGTACTGAATTGTAACTTACTTTCGCCTAATAATGCGATTTTGCAAAGAGAGTATCTCCCGCAGGGAAGCTGCTACCATCAAATGTTTGCCCTCATTAGACTCCCCTCTGGAAGCGCTTTCACGGCAAGCTGCAGATTCCCTCCTAACAGCAAGCTTTAGGATAGGGTACTGAATTGTAACTTACTTTCGCCTAATAATGCGATTTTGGCAAAGAGACTATCTCCCGCAGGGAAGCTGCTACCATCAAATGTTTGCCCTCATTAGACTCCCCTCTGGAAGCGCTTTCACTGCAAGCTGCAGATTCCCTCCTAACAGCAAGCTTTAGGATAGGGTACTGAATTGTAACTTACTTTCGCCTAATAATGCGATTTTGGCAAAGAGAGTATCTCCGCAGGGAAGCTGCTACCATCAAATGTTTGCCCTCATTAGACTCCCCTCTGGAAGCGCTTTCACTGCAAGCTGCAGATTCCCTCCTAACAGCAAGCTTTAGGATAGGGTACTGAATTGTAACTTACTTTCGCCTAATAATGCGATTTTGGCAAAGAGAGTATCTCCCGCAGGGAAGCTGCTACCATCAAATGTTTGCCCTCATTAGACTCCCCTCTGGAAGCGCTTTCACTGCAAGCTGCAGATTCCCTCCTAACAGCAAGCTTTAGGATAGGGTACTGAATTGAAACTTACTTTCGCCTAATAATGCGATTTTGGCAAAGAGAGTATCTCCCGCAGGGAAGCTGCTACCATCAAATGTTTGCCCTCATTAGACTCCCCTCTGGAAGCGCTTTCACTGCAAGCTGCAGATTCCCTCCTAACAGCAAGCTTTAGGATAGGGTACTGAATTGTAACTTACTTTCGCCTAATAATGCGATTTTGGCAAAGAGAGTATCTCCCGCAGGGAAGCTGCTACCATCAAATGTTTGCCCTCATTAGACTCCCCTCTGGAAGCGCTTTCACGGCAAGCTGCAGATTCCCTCCTAACAGCAAGCTTTAGGACAGGGTACTGAATTGTAACTTACTTTCGCCTAATAATGCGATTTTGGCAAAGAGACTATCTCCCGCAGGGAAGCTGCTACCATCAAATGTTTTCCCTCATTAGACTCCCTCTGGAAGCGCTTTCACTGCAAGCTGCAGATTCCCTCCTAACAGCAAGCTTTAGGATAGGGTACTGAATTGTAACTTACTTTCGCCTAATAATGCGATTTTGGCAAAGAGAGTATCTCCCGCAGGGAAGCTGCTACCATCAAATGTTTGCCCTCATTAGACTCCCCTCTGGAAGCGCTTTCACGGCAAGCTGCAGATTCCCTCCTAACAGCAAGCTTTAGGATAGGGTACTGAATTGTACTTACTTTCGCCTAATAATGCGATTTGGCAAAGAGAGTATCTCCCGCAGGGAAGCTGCTACCATCAAATGTTTGCCCTCATTAGACTCCCCTCTGGAAGCGCTTTCACGGCAAGCTGCAGATTCCCTCCTAACAGCAAGCTTTAGGATAGGGTACTGAATTGTAACTTACTTTCGCCTAATAATGCGATTTTGGCAAAGAGAGTATCTCCCGCAGGGAAGCTGCTACCATCAAATGTTTGCCCTCATTAGACTCCCCTCTGGAAGCGCTTTCACGGCAAGCTGCAGATTCCCTCCTAACAGCAAGCTTTAGGATAGGGTACTGAATTGTAACTTACTTTCGCCTAATAATGCGATTTTGGCAAAGAGACTATCTCCCGCAGGGAAGCTGCTACATCAAATGTTTGCCCTCATTAGACTCCCCTCTGGAAGCGCTTTCACTGCAAGCTGCAGATTCCCTCCTAACAGCAAGCTTTAGGATAGGGTACTGAATTGTAACTTACTTTCGCCTAATAATGCGATTTTGGCAAAGAGAGTATCTCCCGCAGGGAAGCTGCTACCATCAAATGTTTGCCCTCATTAGACTCCCCTCTGGAAGCGCTTTCACTGCAAGCTGCAGATTCCCTCCTAACAGCAAGCTTTAGGATAGGGTACTGAATTGTAACTTACTTTCGCCTAATAATGCGATTTTGGCAAAGAGGAGTATCTCCCGCAGGGAAGCTGCTACCATCAAATGTTTGCCCTCATTAGACTCCCCTCTGGAAGCGCTTTCACTGCAAGCTGCAGATTCCCTCCTAACAGCAAGCTTTAGGATAGGGTACTGAATTGTAACTTACTTTCGCCTAATAATGCGATTTTGGCAAAGAGAGTATCTCCGCAGGGAAGCTGCTACCATCAAATGTTTGCCCTCATTAGACTCCCCTCTGGAAGCGCTTTCACTGCAAGCTGCAGATTCCCTCCTAACAGCAAGCTTTAGGATAGGGTACTGAATTGTAACTTACTTTCGCCTAATAATGCGATTTTGGCAAAGAGAGTATCTCCCGCAGGGAAGATTCTACCATCAAATGTTTGCCCTCATTAGACTCCCCTCTGGAAGCGCTTTCACGGCAAGCTGCAGATTCCCTCCTAACAGCAAGCTTTAGGATAGGGTACTGAATTGTAACTTACTTTCGCCTAATAATGCGATTTTGGCAAAGAGAGTATCTCCCGCAGGGAAGCTGCTACCATCAATGTTTGCCCTCATTAGACTCCCCTCTGGAAGCGCTTTCACGGCAAGCTGCAGATTCCCTCCTAACAGCAAGCTTTAGGATAGGGTACTGAATTGTAACTTACTTTCGCCTAATAATGCGATTATGGCAAAGAGAGTATCTCCCGCAGGGAAGCTGCTACCATCAAATGTTTGCCCTCATTAGACTCCCCTCTGGAAGCGCTTTCACGGCAAGCTGCAGATTCCCTCCTAACAGCAAGCTTTAGGATAGGGTACTGAATTGTAACTTACTTTCGCCTAATAATGCGATTTTGGCAAAGAGAGTATCTCCCGCAGGGAAGCTGCTACCATCAAATGTTTGCCCTCATTAAACTCCCCTCTGGAAGCGCTTTCACTGCAAGCTGCAGATTCCCTCCTAACAGCAAGCTTTAGGATAGGGTACTGAATTGTAACTTACTTTCCGCCTAATAATGCGATTTGGCAAAGAGAGTATCTCCCGCAGGGAAGCTGCTACCATCAAATCTTTGCCTCATTAGACTCCCCTCTGGAAGCGCTTTCACGGCAAGCTGCAGATTCCCTCCTAACAGCAAGCTTTAGGATAGGGTACTGAATTGTAACTTACTTCGCCTAATAATGCGATTATGGCAAAGAGAGTATCTCCCGCAGGGAAGCTGCTACCATCAAATGTTTGCCCTCATTAGACTCCCCTCTGGAAGCGCTTTCACGGCAAGCTGCAGATTCCCTCCTAACAGCAAGCTTTAGGATAGGGTACTGAATTGTAACTTACTTTCGCCTAATAATGCGATTTTGGCAAAGAGAGTATCTCCCGCAGGGAAGCTGCTACCATCAAATGTTTGCCCTCATTAGACTCCCCTCTGGAAGCGCTTTCACTGCAAGCTGCAGATTCCCTCCTAACAGCAAGCTTTAGGATAGGGTACTGAATTGTAACTTACTTTCGCCTAATAATGCGATTTTGGCAAAGAGAGTATCTCCCGCAGGGAAGCTGCTACCATCAAATGTTTGCCCTCATTAGACTCCCCTCTGGAAGCGCTTTCACGGCAAGCTGCAGATTCCCTCCTAACAGCAAGCTTTAGGATAGGGTACTGAATTGTAACTTACTTCGCCTAATATGCGATTTTGGCAAAGAGAGTATCTCCCGCAGGGAAGCTGCTACCATCAAATGTTTGCCCTCATTAGACTCCCCTCTGGAAGCGCTTTCACGGCAAGCTGCAGATTCCCTCCTAACAGCAAGCTTTAGGATAGGGTACTGAATTGTAACTACTTTCGCCTAATAATGCGATTTTGGCAAAGAGAGTATCTCCCGCAGGGAAGCTGCTACCATCAAATGTTTGCCCTCATTAGACTCCCCTCTGGAAGCGCTTTCACGGCAAGCTGCAGATTCCCTCCTAACAGCAAGCTTTAGGATAGGGTACTGAATTGTAACTTACTTTCGCCTAATAATGCGATTATGGCAAAGAGAGTATCTCCCGCAGGGAAGCTGCTACCATCAAATGTTTGCCCTCATTAGACTCCCCTCTGGAAGCGCTTTCACGGCAAGCTGCAGATTCCCTCCTAACAGCAAGCTTTAGGATAGGGTACTGAATTGTAACTAACTTTCGCCTAATAATGCGATTTTGGCAAAGAGAGTATCTCCCGCAGGGAAGCTGCTACCATCAAATGTTTGCCCTCATTAGACTCCCCTCTGGAAGCGCTTTTCACTGCAAGCTGCAGATTCCCTCCTAACAGCAAGCTTTAGGATAGGGTACTGAATTGTAACTTACTTTCGCCTAATAATGCGATTTTGGCAAAGAGAGTATCTCCCGCAGGGAAGCTGCTACCATCAAATGTTTGCCCTCATTAGACTCCCCTCTGAAGCGCTTTCACGGCAAGCTGCATATTCCCTCCTAACAGCAAGCTTTAGGATAGGTACTGAATTGTAACTTACTTCGCCTAATAATGCGATTTTGCAAAGAGAGTATCTCCCGCAGGGAAGCTGCTACCATCAAATGTTTGCCCTCATTAGACTCCCCCTGGAAGCGCTTCACTGCAAGCTGCAGATTCCCTCCTAACAGCAAGCTTTAGGATAGGGTACTGAATTGTAACTTACTTTCGCCTAATAATGCGATTTTGGCAAAGAGAGTATCTCCCGCAGGAAGCTGCTACCATCAAATGTTTGCCCTCATTAGACTCCCTCTGGAAGCGCTTTCACTGCAAGCTGCAGATTCCCTCCTAACAGCAAGCTTAGGATAGGGTACTGAATTGTAACTTACTTTCGCCTAATAATGCGATTTTGGCAAAGAGAGTATCTCCGCAGTGGAAGCTGCTACCATCAAATGTTTGCCCTCATTAGACTCCCCTCTGGAAGCGCTTTCACTGCAAGCTGCAGATTCCCTCCTAACAGCAAGCTTTAGGATAGGGTACTGAATTGTAACTTACTTTCGCCTAATAATGCGATTTTGGCAAAGAGAGTATCTCCCGCAGGGAAGCTGCTACCATCAAATGTTTGCCCTCATTAGACTCCCTCTGGAAGCGCTTTCACTGCAAGCTGCAGATTCCCTCCTAACAGCAAGCTTTAGGATAGGGTACTGAATTGTTAACTTACTTTCGCCTAATAATGCGATTTGGCAAAGAGAGTATCTCCCGCAGGGAAGCTGCTACCATCAAATGTTTGCCTCATTAGACTCCCCTCTGGAAGCGCTTTCACGGCAAGCTGCAGATTCCCTCCTAACAGCAAGCTTTAGGATAGGAGTACTGAATTGTAACTTACTTTCGCCTAATAAAAATTGCGATTTTGTCGCAAAGAGAGGTATCTCCCGCAGGAAGCTGCACCATCAAATGTTTGCCTCATTAGACTCCCTCTGGAAGCGCTTTTCACGCCAAGCTGCAGATTCCCTCATAAACAGCAAGCTTTAGGTAGGTTTAGGATAGGGTACTGAATTGTAACTTACTTTCGCCTAATAATGCGATTTTGGCAAAGAGAGTATCTCCCGCAGGGAAGCTGCTACCATCAAATGTTTGCCCTCATTAGACTCCCCTCTGGAAGCGCTTTCACGGCAAGCTGCAGATTCCCTCCTAACAGCAAGCTTTAGGATAGGGTACTGAATTGAAACTTACTTTCGCCTAATAATGCGATTTTGGCAAAGAGAGTATCTCCCGCAGGGAAGCTGCTACCATCAAATGTTTGCCCTCATTAGACTCCCCTCTGGAAGCGCTTTCACTGCAAGCTGCAGATTCCCTCCTAACAGCAAGCTTTAGGATAGGGTACTGAATTGTAACTTACTTTCGCCTAATAATGCGATTTTGGCAAAGAGAGTATCTCCCGCAGGGAAGCTGCTACCATCAAATGTTTGCCCTCATTAGACTCCCCTCTGGAAGCGCTTTCACGGCAAGCTGCAGATTCCCTCCTAACAGCAAGCTTTAGGACAGGGTACTGAATTGTAACTTACTTTCGCCTAATAATGCGATTTTGGCAAAGAGACTATCTCCCGCAGGGAAGCTGCTACCATCAAATGTTTTCCCTCATTAGACTCCCCTCTGGAAGCGCTTTCACTGCAAGCTGCAGATTCCCTCCTAACAGCAAGCTTTAGGATAGGGTACTGAATTGTAACTTACTTTCGCCTAATAATGCGATTTTGGCAAAGAGAGTATCTCCCGCAGGGAAGCTGCTACCATCAAATGTTTGCCCTCATTAGACTCCCCTCTGGAAGCGCTTTCACGGCAAGCTGCAGATTCCCTCCTAACAGCAAGCTTTAGGATAGGGTACTGAATTGTAACTTACTTTCGCCTAATAATGCGATTTTGGCAAAGAGAGTATCTCCCGCAGGGAAGCTGCTACCATCAAATGTTTGCCCTCATTAGACTCCCCTCTGGAAGCGCTTTCACGGCAAGCTGCAGATTCCCTCCTAACAGCAAGCTTTAGGATAGGGTACTGAATTGTAACTTACTTTCGCCTAATAATGCGATTTTGGCAAAGAGAGTATCTCCCGCAGGGAAGCTGCTACCATCAAATGTTTGCCCTCATTAGACTCCCCTCTGGAAGCGCTTTCACGGCAAGCTGCAGATTCCCTCCTAACAGCAAGCTTTAGGATAGGGTACTGAATTGTAACTTACTTTCGCCTAATAATGCGATTTTGGCAAAGAGAGTATCTCCCGCAGGGAAGCTGCTACCATCAAATGTTTGCCCTCATTAGACTCCCCTCTGGAAGCGCTTTCACGGCAAGCTGCAGATTCCCTCCTAACAGCAAGCTTTAGGATAGGGTACTGAATTGAAACTTACTTTCGCCTAATAATGCGATTTTGGCAAAGAGAGTATCTCCCGCAGGGAAGCTGCTACCATCAAATGTTTGCCCTCATTAGACTCCCCTCTGGAAGCGCTTTCACTGCAAGCTGCAGATTCCCTCGCTAACAGCAAGCTTTAGGATAGGGTACTGAATTGTAACTTACTTTCGCCTAATAATGCGATTTTGGCAAAGAGAGTATCTCCCGCAGGGAAGCTGCTACCATCAAATGTTTGCCCTCATTAGACTCCCCTCTGGAAGCGCTTTCACGGCAAGCTGCAGATTCCCTCCTAACAGCAAGCTTTAGGACAGGGTACTGAATTGTAACTTACTTTCGCCTAATAATGCGATTTTGGCAAAGAGACTATCTCCCGCAGGGAAGCTGCTACCATCAAATGTTTTCCCTCATTAGACTCCCCTCTGGAAGCGCTTTCACTGCAAGCTGCAGATTCCCTCCTAACAGCAAGCTTTAGGATAGGGTACTGAATTGTAACTTACTTTCGCCTAATAATGCGATTTTGGCAAAGAGAGTATCTCCCGCAGGGAAGCTGCTACCATCAAATGTTTGCCCTCATTAGACTCCCCTCTGGAAGCGCTTTCACGGCAAGCTGCAGATTCCCTCCTAACAGCAAGCTTTAGGATAGGGTACTGAATTGTAACTTACTTTCGCCTAATAATGCGATTTTGGCAAGAGAGTATCTCCCGCAGGGAAGCTGCTACCATCAAATGTTTGCCCTCATTAGACTCCCCTCTGGAAGCGCTTTCACGGCAAGCTGCAGATTCCCTCCTAACAGCAAGCTTTAGGATAGGGTACTGAATTGTAACTTACTTTCGCCTAATAATGCGATTTTGGCAAAGAGAGTATCTCCCGCAGGGAAGCTGCTACCATCAAATGTTTGCCCTCATTAGACTCCCCTCTGGAAGCGCTTTCACGGCAAGCTGCAGATTCCCTCCTAACAGCAAGCTTTAGGATAGGGTACTGAATTGTAACTTACTTTCGCCTAATAATGCGATTTTGGCAAAGAGACTATCTCCCGCAGGGAAGCTGCTACCATCAAATGTTTGCCCTCATTAGACTCCCCTCTGGAAGCGCTTTCACTGCAAGCTGCAGATTCCCTCCTAACAGCAAGCTTTAGGATAGGGTACTGAATTGTAACTTACTTTCGCCTAATAATGCGATTTTGGCAAAGAGAGTATCTCCCGCAGGGAAGCTGCTACCATCAAATGTTTGCCCTCATTAGACTCCCCTCTGGAAGCGCTTTCACTGCAAGCTGCAGATTCCCTCCTAACAGCAAGCTTTAGGATAGGGTACTGAATTGTAACTTACTTTCGCCTAATAATGCGATTTTGGCAAAGAGAGTATCTCCCGCAGGGAAGCTGCTACCATCAAATGTTTGCCCTCATTAGACTCCCCTCTGGAAGCGCTTTCACTGCAAGCTGCAGATTCCCTCCTAACAGCAAGCTTTAGGATAGGGTACTGAATTGAAACTTACTTTCGCCTAATAATGCGATTTTGGCAAAGAGAGTATCTCCCGCAGGGAAGCTGCTACCATCAAATGTTTGCCCTCATTAGACTCCCCTCTGGAAGCGCTTTCACTGCAAGCTGCAGATTCCCTCCTAACAGCAAGCTTTAGGATAGGGTACTGAATTGTAACTTACTTTCGCCTAATAATGCGATTTTGGCAAAGAGAGTATCTCCCGCAGGGAAGCTGCTACCATCAAATGTTTGCCCTCATTAGACTCCCCTCTGGAAGCGCTTTCACGGCAAGCTGCAGATTCCCTCCTAACAGCAAGCTTTAGGACAGGGTACTGAATTGTAACTTACTTTCGCCTAATAATGCGATTTTGGCAAAGAGACTATCTCCCGCAGGGAAGCTGCTACCATCAAATGTTTTCCCTCATTAGACTCCCCTCTGGAAGCGCTTTCACTGCAAGCTGCAGATTCCCTCCTAACAGCAAGCTTTAGGATAGGGTACTGAATTGTAACTTACTTTCGCCTAATAATGCGATTTTGGCAAAGAGAGTATCTCCCGCAGGGAAGCTGCTACCATCAAATGTTTGCCCTCATTAGACTCCCCTCTGGAAGCGCTTTCACGGCAAGCTGCAGATTCCCTCCTAACAGCAAGCTTTAGGATAGGGTACTGAATTGTAACTTACTTTCGCCTAATAATGCGATTTTGGCAAAGAGAGTATCTCCCGCAGGGAAGCTGCTACCATCAAATGTTTGCCCTCATTAGACTCCCCTCTGGAAGCGCTTTCACGGCAAGCTGCAGATTCCCTCCTAACAGCAAGCTTTAGGATAGGGTACTGAATTGTAACTTACTTTCGCCTAATAATGCGATTTTGGCAAAGAGAGTATCTCCCGCAGGGAAGCTGCTACCATCAAATGTTTGCCCTCATTAGACTCCCCTCTGGAAGCGCTTTCACGGCAAGCTGCAGATTCCCTCCTAACAGCAAGCTTTAGGATAGGGTACTGAATTGTAACTTACTTTCGCCTAATAATGCGATTTTGGCAAAGAGACTATCTCCCGCAGGGAAGCTGCTACCATCAAATGTTTGCCCTCATTAGACTCCCCTCTGGAAGCGCTTTCACTGCAAGCTGCAGATTCCCTCCTAACAGCAAGCTTTAGGATAGGGTACTGAATTGTAACTTACTTTCGCCTAATAATGCGATTTTGGCAAAGAGAGTATCTCCCGCAGGGAAGCTGCTACCATCAAATGTTTGCCCTCATTAGACTCCCCTCTGGAAGCGCTTTCACTGCAAGCTGCAGATTCCCTCCTAACAGCAAGCTTTAGGATAGGGTACTGAATTGTAACTTACTTTCGCCTAATAATGCGATTTTGGCAAAGAGAGTATCTCCCGCAGGGAAGCTGCTACCATCAAATGTTTGCCCTCATTAGACTCCCCTCTGGAAGCGCTTTCACTGCAAGCTGCAGATTCCCTCCTAACAGCAAGCTTTAGGATAGGGTACTGAATTGTAACTTACTTTCGCCTAATAATGCGATTTTGGCAAAGAGAGTATCTCCCGCAGGGAAGCTGCTACCATCAAATGTTTGCCCTCATTAGACTCCCCTCTGGAAGCGCTTTCACTGCAAGCTGCAGATTCCCTCCTAACAGCAAGCTTTAGGATAGGGTACTGAATTGTAACTTACTTTCGCCTAATAATGCGATTTTGGCAAAGAGAGTATCTCCCGCAGGGAAGATTCTACCATCAAATGTTTGCCCTCATTAGACTCCCCTCTGGAAGCGCTTTCACGGCAAGCTGCAGATTCCCTCCTAACAGCAAGCTTTAGGATAGGGTACTGAATTGTAACTTACTTTCGCCTAATAATGCGATTTTGGCAAAGAGAGTATCTCCCGCAGGGAAGCTGCTACCATCAAATGTTTGCCCTCATTAGACTCCCCTCTGGAAGCGCTTTCACGGCAAGCTGCAGATTCCCTCCTAACAGCAAGCTTTAGGATAGGGTACTGAATTGTAACTTACTTTCGCCTAATAATGCGATTATGGCAAAGAGAGTATCTCCCGCAGGGAAGCTGCTACCATCAAATGTTTGCCCTCATTAGACTCCCCTCTGGAAGCGCTTTCACGGCAAGCTGCAGATTCCCTCCTAACAGCAAGCTTTAGGATAGGGTACTGAATTGTAACTTACTTTCGCCTAATAATGCGATTTTGGCAAAGAGAGTATCTCCCGCAGGGAAGCTGCTACCATCAAATGTTTGCCCTCATTAAACTCCCCTCTGGAAGCGCTTTCACTGCAAGCTGCAGATTCCCTCCTAACAGCAAGCTTTAGGATAGGGTACTGAATTGTAACTTACTTTCGGCTAATAATGCGATTTTGGCAAAGAGAGTATCTCCCGCAGGGAAGCTGCTACCATCAAATCTTTGCCCTCATTAGACTCCCCTCTGGAAGCGCTTTCACGGCAAGCTGCAGATTCCCTCCTAACAGCAAGCTTTAGGATAGGGTACTGAATTGTAACTTACTTTCGCCTAATAATGCGATTATGGCAAAGAGAGTATCTCCCGCAGGGAAGCTGCTACCATCAAATGTTTGCCCTCATTAGACTCCCCTCTGGAAGCGCTTTCACGGCAAGCTGCAGATTCCCTCCTAACAGCAAGCTTTAGGATAGGGTACTGAATTGTAACTTACTTTCGCCTAATAATGCGATTTTGGCAAAGAGAGTATCTCCCGCAGGGAAGCTGCTACCATCAAATGTTTGCCCTCATTAGACTCCCCTCTGGAAGCGCTTTCACGGCAAGCTGCAGATTCCCTCCTAACAGCAAGCTTTAGGATAGGGTACTGAATTGTAACTTACTTTCGCCTAATAATGCGATTTTGGCAAAGAGAGTATCTCCCGCAGGGAAGCTGCTACCATCAAATGTTTGCCCTCATTAGACTCCCCTCTGGAAGCGCTTTCACGGCAAGCTGCAGATTCCCTCCTAACAGCAAGCTTTAGGATAGGGTACTGAATTGTAACTTACTTTCGCCTAATAATGCGATTTTGGCAAAGAGAGTATCTCCCGCAGGGAAGCTGCTACCATCAAATGTTTGCCCTCATTAGACTCCCCTCTGGAAGCGCTTTCACGGCAAGCTGCAGATTCCCTCCTAACAGCAAGCTTTAGGATAGGGTACTGAATTGGAACTTACTTTCGCCTAATAATGCGATTTTGGCAAAGAGAGTATCTCCCGCAGGGAAGCTGCTACCATCAAATGTTTGCCCTCATTAGATTCCCCTCTGGAAGCGCTTTCACGGCAAGCTGCAGATTCCCTCCTAACAGCAAGCTTTAGGATAGGGTACTGAATTGTAACTTACTTTCGCCTAATAATGCGATTTTGGCAAAGAGAGTATCTCCCGCAGGGAAGCTGCTACCATCAAATGTTTGCCCTCATTAGACTCCCCTCTGGAAGCGCTTTCACGGCAAGCTGCAGATTCCCTCCTAACAGCAAGCTTTAGGATAGGGTACTGAATTGTAACTAACTTTCGCCTAATAATGCGATTATGGCAAAGAGAGTATCTCCCGCAGGGAAGCTGCTACCATCAAATGTTTGCCCTCATTAGACTCCCCTCTGGAAGCGCTTTCACTGCAAGCTGCAGATTCCCTCCTAACAGCAAGCTTTAGGATAGGGTACTGAATTGTAACTAACTTTCGCCTAATAATGCGATTTTGGCAAAGAGAGTATCTCCCGCAGGGAAGCTGCTACCATCAAATGTTTGCCCTCATTAGACTCCCCTCTGGAAGCGCTTTCACTGCAAGCTGCATATTCCCTCCTAACAGCAAGCTTTAGGATAGGGTACTGAATTGTAACTTACTTTCGCCTAATAATGCGATTTTGGCAAAGAGAGTATCTCCCGCAGGGAAGCTGCTACCATCAAATGTTTGCCCTCATTAGACTCCCCTCTGGAAGCGCTTTCACGGCAAGCTGCAGATTCCCTCCTAACAGCAAGCTTTAGGATAGGGTACTGAATTGTAACTTACTTTCGCCTAATAATGCGATTTTGGCAAAGAGAGTATCTCCCGTAGGGAAGCTGCTACCATCAAATGTTTGCCCTCATTAGACTCCCCTCTGGAAGCGCTTTCACGGCAAGCTGCAGATTCCCTCCTAACAGCAAGCTTTAGGATAGGGTACTGAATTGTAACTTACTTTCGCCTAATAATGCGATTTTGGCAAAGAGAGTATCTCCCGCAGGGAAGCTGCTACCATCAAATGTTTGCCCTCATTAGACTCCCCTCTGGAAGCGCTTTCACTGCAAGCTGCAGATTCCCTCCTAACAGCAAGCTTTAGGATAGGGTACTGAATTGTAACTTACTTTCGCCTAATAATGCGATTTTGGCAAAGAGAGTATCTACCGCAGGGAAGCTGCTACCATCAAATGTTTGCCCTCATTAGACTCCCCTCTGGAAGCGCTTTCACTGCAAGCTGCAGATTCCCTCCTAACAGCAAGCTTTAGGATAGGGTACTGAATTGTAACTTACTTTCGCCTAATAATGCGATTTTGGCAAAGAGAGTATCTCCCGCAGGGAAGCTGCTACCATCAAATGTTTGCCCTCATTAGACTCCCCTCTGGAAGCGCTTTCACTGCAAGCTGCAGATTCCCTCCTAACAGCAAGCTTTAGGATAGGGTACTGAATTGTAACTTACTTTCGCCTAATAATGCGATTTTGGCAAAGAGAGTATCTCCCGCAGGGAAGCTGCTACCATCAAATGTTTGCCCTCATTAGACTCCCCTCTGGAAGCGCTTTCACGGCAAGCTGCAGATTCCCTCCTAACAGCAAGCTTTAGGATAGGGTACTGAATTGTAACTTACTTTCGCCTAATAATGCGATTTTGGCAAAGAGAGTATCTCCGCAGGGAAGCTGCTACCATCAAATGTTTGCCCTCATTAGACTCCCCTCTGGAAGCGCTTTCACGGCAAGCTGCAGATTCCCTCCTAACAGCAAGCTTTAGGATAGGGTACTGAATTGAACTTACTTTCGCCTAATAATGCGATTTTGGCAAAGAGAGTATCTCCCGCAGGGAAGCTGCTACCATCAAATGTTTGCCCTCATTAGACTCCCCTCTGGAAGCGCTTTCACTGCAAGCTGCAGATTCCCTCCTAACAGCAAGCTTTAGGATAGGGTACTGAATTGTAACTTACTTTCGCCTAATAATGCGATTTTGGCAAAGAGAGTATCTCCCGCAGGGAAGCTGCTACCATCAAATGTTTGCCCTCATTAGACTCCCCTCTGGAAGCGCTTTCACGGCAAGCTGCAGATTCCCTCCTAACAGCAAGCTTTAGGATAGGGTACTGAATTGTAACTTACTTTCGCCTAATAATGCGATTTTGGCAAAGAGAGCTATCTCCCGCAGGGAAGCTGCTACCATCAAATGTTTGCCCTCATTAGACTCCCCTCTGGAAGCGCTTTCACTGCAAGCTGCAGATTCCCTCCTAACAGCAAGCTTTAGGATAGGGTACTGAATTGTAACTTACTTTCGCCTAATAATGCGATTTTGGCAAAGAGAGTATCTCCCGCAGGGAAGCTGCTACCATCAAATGTTTGCCCTCATTAGACTCCCCTCTGGAAGCGCTTTCACGGCAAGCTGCAGATTCCCTCCTAACAGCAAGCTTTAGGATAGGGTACTGAATTGTAACTTACTTTCGCCTAATAATGCGATTTTGGCAAAGAGAGTATCTCCCGCAGGGAAGCTGCTACCATCAAATGTTTGCCCTCATTAGACTCCCCTCTGGAAGCGCTTTCACGGCAAGCTGCAGATTCCCTCCTAACAGCAAGCTTTAGGATAGGGTACTGAATTGTAACTTACTTTCGCCTAATAATGCGATTTTGGCAAAGAGAGTATCTCCCGCAGGGAAGCTGCTACCATCAAATGTTTGCCCTCATTAGACTCCCCTCTGGAAGCGCTTTCACGGCAAGCTGCAGATTCCCTCCTAACAGCAAGCTTTAGGATAGGGTACTGAATTGTAACTTACTTTCGCCTAATAATGCGATTTTGGCAAAGAGAGTATCTCCCGCAGGGAAGCTGCTACCATCAAATGTTTGCCCTCATTAGACTCCCCTCTGGAAGCGCTTTCACGGCAAGCTGCAGATTCCCTCCTAACAGCAAGCTTTAGGATAGGGTACTGAATTGTAACTTACTTTCGCCTAATAATGCGATTTTGGCAAAGAGAGTATCTCCCGCAGGGAAGCTGCTACCATCAAATGTTTGCCCTCATTAGACTCCCCTCTGGAAGCGCTTTCACTGCAAGCTGCAGATTCCCTCCTAACAGCAAGCTTTAGGATAGGGTACTGAATTGTAACTTACTTTCGCCTAATAATGCGATTTTGGCAAAGAGAGTATCTCCCGCAGGGAAGCTGCTACCATCAAATGTTTGCCCTCATTAGACTCCCCTCTGGAAGCGCTTTCACGGCAAGCTGCAGATTCCCTCCTAACAGCAAGCTTTAGGACTAGGGTACTGAATTGTAACTTACTTTCGCCTAATAATGCGATTTTGGCAAAGAGACGTATCTCCCGCAGGGAAGCTGCTACCATCAAATGTTTGCCCTCATTAGACTCCCCTCTGGAAGCGCTTTCACTGCAAGCTGCAGATTCCCTCCTAACAGCAAGCTTTAGGATAGGGTACTGAATTGTAACTTACTTTCGCCTAATAATGCGATTTTGGCAAAGAGAGTATCTCCCGCAGGGAAGCTGCTACCATCAAATGTTTGCCCTCATTAGACTCCCCTCTGGAAGCGCTTTCACGGCAAGCTGCAGATTCCCTCCTAACAGCAAGCTTTAGGATAGGGTACTGAATTGTAACTTACTTTCGCCTAATAATGCGATTTTGGCAAAGAGAGTATCTCCCGCAGGGAAGCTGCTACCATCAAATGTTTGCCCTCATTAGACTCCCCTCTGGAAGCGCTTTCACTGCAAGCTGCAGATTCCCTCCTAACAGCAAGCTTTAGGATAGGGTACTGAATTGTAACTTACTTTCGCCTAATAATGCGATTTTGGCAAAGAGAGTATCTCCCGCAGGGAAGCTGCTACCATCAAATGTTTGCCCTCATTAGACTCCCCTCTGGAAGCGCTTTCACGGCAAGCTGCAGATTCCCTCCTAACAGCAAGCTTTAGGATAGGGTACTGAATTGTAACTTACTTTCGCCTAATAATGCGATTTTGGCAAAGAGAGTATCTCCCGCAGGGAAGCTGCTACCATCAAATGTTTGCCCTCATTAGACTCCCCTCTGGAAGCGCTTTCACTGCAAGCTGCAGATTCCCTCCTAACAGCAAGCTTTAGGATAGGGTACTGAATTGTAACTTACTTTCGCCTAATAATGCGATTTTGGCAAAGAGAGTATCTCCCGCAGGGAAGCTGCTACCATCAAATGTTTGCCCTCATTAGACTCCCCTCTGGAAGCGCTTTCACTGCAAGCTGCAGATTCCCTCCTAACAGCAAGCTTTAGGATAGGGTACTGAATTGTAACTTACTTTCGCCTAATAATGCGATTTTGGCAAAGAGAGTATCTCCCGCAGGGAAGCTGCTACCATCAAATGTTTGCCCTCATTAGACTCCCCTCTGGAAGCGCTTTCACTGCAAGCTGCAGATTCCCTCCTAACAGCAAGCTTTAGGATAGGGTACTGAATTGTAACTTACTTTCGCCTAATAATGCGATTTTGGCAAAGAGAGTATCTCCCGCAGGGAAGCTGCTACCATCAAATGTTTGCCCTCATTAGACTCCCCTCTGGAAGCGCTTTCACTGCAAGCTGCAGATTCCCTCCTAACAGCAAGCTTTAGGATAGGGTACTGAATTGTAACTTACTTTCGCCTAATAATGCGATTTTGGCAAAGAGAGTATCTCCCGCAGGGAAGCTGCTACCATCAAATGTTTGCCCTCATTAGACTCCCCTCTGGAAGCGCTTTCACGGCAAGCTGCAGATTCCCTCCTAACAGCAAGCTTTAGGATAGGGTACTGAATTGTAACTTACTTTCGCCTAATAATGCGATTTTGGCAAAGAGAGTATCTCCCGCAGGGAAGCTGCTACCATCAAATGTTTGCCCTCATTAGACTCCCCTCTGGAAGCGCTTTCACGGCAAGCTGCAGATTCCCTCCTAACAGCAAGCTTTAGGATAGGGTACTGAATTGTAACTTACTTTCGCCTAATAATGCGATTTTGGCAAAGAGAGTATCTCCCGCAGGGAAGCTGCTACCATCAAATGTTTGCCCTCATTAGACTCCCCTCTGGAAGCGCTTTCACGGCAAGCTGCAGATTCCCTCCTAACAGCAAGCTTTAGGATAGGGTACTGAATTGTAACTTACTTTCGCCTAATAATGCGATTTTGGCAAAGAGAGTATCTCCCGCAGGGAAGCTGCTACCATCAAATGTTTGCCCTCATTAGACTCCCCTCTGGAAGCGCTTTCACGGCAAGCTGCAGATTCCCTCCTAACAGCAAGCTTTAGGATAGGGTACTGAATTGTAACTTACTTTCGCCTAATAATGCGATTTTGGCAAAGAGAGTATCTCCCGCAGGGAAGCTGCTACCATCAAATGTTTGCCCTCATTAGACTCCCCTCTGGAAGCGCTTTCACTGCAAGCTGCAGATTCCCTCCTAACAGCAAGCTTTAGGATAGGGTACTGAATTGTAACTTACTTTCGCCTAATAATGCGATTTTGGCAAAGAGAGTATCTCCCGCAGGGAAGCTGCTACCATCAAATGTTTGCCCTCATTAGACTCCCCTCTGGAAGCGCTTTCACTGCAAGCTGCAGATTCCCTCCTAACAGCAAGCTTTAGGATAGGGTACTGAATTGTAACTTACTTTCGCCTAATAATGCGATTTTGGCAAAGAGAGTATCTCCCGCAGGGAAGCTGCTACCATCAAATGTTTGCCCTCATTAGACTCCCCTCTGGAAGCGCTTTCACTGCAAGCTGCAGATTCCCTCCTAACAGCAAGCTTTAGGATAGGGTACTGAATTGTAACTTACTTTCGCCTAATAATGCGATTTTGGCAAAGAGAGTATCTCCCGCAGGGAAGCTGCTACCATCAAATGTTTGCCCTCATTAGACTCCCCTCTGGAAGCGCTTTCACTGCAAGCTGCAGATTCCCTCCTAACAGCAAGCTTTAGGATAGGGTACTGAATTGTAACTTACTTTCGCCTAATAATGCGATTTTGGCAAAGAGAGTATCTCCCGCAGGGAAGCTGCTACCATCAAATGTTTGCCCTCATTAGACTCCCCTCTGGAAGCGCTTTCACGGCAAGCTGCAGATTCCCTCCTAACAGCAAGCTTTAGGATAGGGTACTGAATTGTAACTTACTTTCGCCTAATAATGCGATTTTGGCAAAGAGAGTATCTCCCGCAGGGAAGCTGCTACCATCAAATGTTTGCCCTCATTAGACTCCCCTCTGGAAGCGCTTTCACGGCAAGCTGCAGATTCCCTCCTAACAGCAAGCTTTAGGATAGGGTACTGAATTGTAACTTACTTTCGCCTAATAATGCGATTTTGGCAAAGAGAGTATCTCCCGCAGGGAAGCTGCTACCATCAAATGTTTGCCCTCATTAGACTCCCCTCTGGAAGCGCTTTCACGGCAAGCTGCAGATTCCCTCCTAACAGCAAGCTTTAGGATAGGGTACTGAATTGTAACTTACTTTCGCCTAATAATGCGATTTTGGCAAAGAGAGTATCTCCCGCAGGGAAGCTGCTACCATCAAATGTTTGCCCTCATTAGACTCCCCTCTGGAAGCGCTTTCACGGCAAGCTGCAGATTCCCTCCTAACAGCAAGCTTTAGGATAGGGTACTGAATTGTAACTTACTTTCGCCTAATAATGCGATTTTGGCAAAGAGAGTATCTCCCGCAGGGAAGCTGCTACCATCAAATGTTTGCCCTCATTAGACTCCCCTCTGGAAGCGCTTTCACTGCAAGCTGCAGATTCCCTCCTAACAGCAAGCTTTAGGATAGGGTACTGAATTGTAACTTACTTTCGCCTAATAATGCGATTTTGGCAAAGAGAGTATCTCCCGCAGGGAAGCTGCTACCATCAAATGTTTGCCCTCATTAGACTCCCCTCTGGAAGCGCTTTCACGGCAAGCTGCAGATTCCCTCCTAACAGCAAGCTTTAGGATAGGGTACTGAATTGTAACTTACTTTCGCCTAATAATGCGATTTTGGCAAAGAGAGTATCTCCCGCAGGGAAGCTGCTACCATCAAATGTTTGCCCTCATTAGACTCCCCTCTGGAAGCGCTTTCACGGCAAGCTGCAGATTCCCTCCTAACAGCAAGCTTTAGGATAGGGTACTGAATTGTAACTTACTTTCGCCTAATAATGCGATTTTGGCAAAGAGAGTATCTCCCGCAGGGAAGCTGCTACCATCAAATGTTTGCCCTCATTAGACTCCCCTCTGGAAGCGCTTTCACGGCAAGCTGCAGATTCCCTCCTAACAGCAAGCTTTAGGATAGGGTACTGAATTGTAACTTACTTTCGCCTAATAATGCGATTTTGGCAAAGAGAGTATCTCCCGCAGGGAAGCTGCTACCATCAAATGTTTGCCCTCATTAGACTCCCCTCTGGAAGCGCTTTCACGGCAAGCTGCAGATTCCCTCCTAACAGCAAGCTTTAGGATAGGGTACTGAATTGTAACTTACTTTCGCCTAATAATGCGATTTTGGCAAAGAGAGTATCTCCCGCAGGGAAGCTGCTACCATCAAATGTTTGCCCTCATTAGACTCCCCTCTGGAAGCGCTTTCACGGCAAGCTGCAGATTCCCTCCTAACAGCAAGCTTTAGGATAGGGTACTGAATTGTAACTTACTTTCGCCTAATAATGCGATTTTGGCAAAGAGAGTATCTCCCGCAGGGAAGCTGCTACCATCAAATGTTTGCCCTCATTAGACTCCCCTCTGGAAGCGCTTTCACGGCAAGCTGCAGATTCCCTCCTAACAGCAAGCTTTAGGATAGGGTACTGAATTGTAACTTACTTTCGCCTAATAATGCGATTTTGGCAAAGAGAGTATCTCCCGCAGGGAAGCTGCTACCATCAAATGTTTGCCCTCATTAGACTCCCCTCTGGAAGCGCTTTCACTGCAAGCTGCAGATTCCCTCCTAACAGCAAGCTTTAGGATAGGGTACTGAATTGTAACTTACTTTCGGCCTAATAATGCGATTTTGGCAAAGAGAGTATCTCCCGCAGGGAAGCTGCTACCATCAAATGTTTGCCCTCATTAGACTCCCCTCTGGAAGCGCTTTCACGGCAAGCTGCAGATTCCCTCCTAACAGCAAGCTTTAGGATAGGGTACTGAATTGTAACTTACTTTCGCCTAATAATGCGATTTTGGCAAAGAGAGTATCTCCCGCAGGGAAGCTGCTACCATCAAATGTTTGCCCTCATTAGACTCCCCTCTGGAAGCGCTTTCACTGCAAGCTGCAGATTCCCTCCTAACAGCAAGCTTTAGGATAGGGTACTGAATTGTAACTTACTTTCGCCTAATAATGCGATTTTGGCAAAGAGAGTATCTCCCGCAGGGAAGCTGCTACCATCAAATGTTTGCCCTCATTAGACTCCCCTCTGGAAGCGCTTTCACTGCAAGCTGCAGATTCCCTCCTAACAGCAAGCTTTAGGATAGGGTACTGAATTGTAACTTACTTTCGCCTAATAATGCGATTTTGGCAAAGAGAGTATCTCCCGCAGGGAAGCTGCTACCATCAAATGTTTGCCCTCATTAGACTCCCCTCTGGAAGCGCTTTCACTGCAAGCTGCAGATTCCCTCCTAACAGCAAGCTTTAGGATAGGGTACTGAATTGTAACTTACTTTCGCCTAATAATGCGATTTTGGCAAAGAGAGTATCTCCCGCAGGGAAGCTGCTACCATCAAATGTTTGCCCTCATTAGACTCCCCTCTGGAAGCGCTTTCACGGCAAGCTGCAGATTCCCTCCTAACAGCAAGCTTTAGGATAGGGTACTGAATTGTAACTTACTTTCGCCTAATAATGCGATTTTGGCAAAGAGAGTATCTCCCGCAGGGAAGCTGCTACCATCAAATGTTTGCCCTCATTAGACTCCCCTCTGGAAGCGCTTTCACTGCAAGCTGCAGATTCCCTCCTAACAGCAAGCTTTAGGATAGGGTACTGAATTGTAACTTACTTTCGCCTAATAATGCGATTTTGGCAAAGAGAGTATCTCCCGCAGGGAAGCTGCTACCATCAAATGTTTGCCCTCATTAGACTCCCCTCTGGAAGCGCTTTCACGGCAAGCTGCAGATTCCCTCCTAACAGCAAGCTTTAGGATAGGGTACTGAATTGTAACTTACTTTCGCCTAATAATGCGATTTTGGCAAAGAGAGTATCTCCCGCAGGGAAGCTGCTACCATCAAATGTTTGCCCTCATTAGACTCCCCTCTGGAAGCGCTTTCACGGCAAGCTGCAGATTCCCTCCTAACAGCAAGCTTTAGGATTAGGGTACTGAATTGTAACTTACTTTCGCCTAATAATGCGATTTTGGCAAAGAGAGTATCTCCCGCAGGGAAGCTGCTACCATCAAATGTTTGCCCTCATTAGACTCCCCTCTGGAAGCGCTTTCACGGCAAGCTGCAGATTCCCTCCTAACAGCAAGCTTTAGGATAGGGTACTGAATTGTAACTTACTTTCGCCTAATAATGCGATTTTGGCAAAGAGAGTATCTCCCGCAGGGAAGCTGCTACCATCAAATGTTTGCCCTCATTAGACTCCCCTCTGGAAGCGCTTTCACTGCAAGCTGCAGATTCCCTCCTAACAGCAAGCTTTAGGATAGGGTACTGAATTGTAACTTACTTTCGCCTAATAATGCGATTTTGGCAAAGAGAGTATCTCCCGCAGGGAAGCTGCTACCATCAATGTTTGCCCTCATTAGACTCCCCTCTGGAAGCGCTTTCACTGCAAGCTGCAGATTCCCTCCTAACAGCAAGCTTTAGGATAGGGTACTGAATTGTAACTTACTTTCGCCTAAAATGCGATTTTGGAAGAGAGTATCTCCCGCAGGGAAGCTGCTACCATCAAATGTTAGCCCTCATTAGACTCCCCTCTGGAAGCGCGTTTCACTGCAAGCTGCAGATTCCCCTCCTAACAGCAAGCTTTAGGATAGGGTACTGAATTG
>NW_027207133.1:0-29979 GCF_032191515.1 Phaenicophaeus curvirostris
CCATTTTTCCTCATTTTCCACCTCTTTTCCCCCTTTTTTTTGCCATTCAGCCCCCAAACCACCCCCCTTTTCCTCCTTTCTCTCTGCTTTTCCTTTCTTTTTCACCCCATTTTTATTTTTCACCCCAATTTCTTTATTCCCCCCTCCCTTTTCCTCTTATTTTTATCATTCAGTCCCCAAACCAGACCCTATTTCTTTACTTTTTGCCCCATTTTCTTTATTCCCTCTGCCCTTTTCCCCCTTTTTTCTCCCTTTTCCCCCTTTTTTTCTCCCTTTTCCCCCTTTTTTGCTCCCTTTTCCCCCTTTTTTGCTCCCTTTTCCCCCTTTTTTGCTCCCTTTTCCCCCTTTTTTGCTCCCTTTTCCCCCTTTTTTTCCTCCCTTTCCCCCTTTTTTCCCCCTTTTCTTAATTTTACTCATTTTCTTTATTTCCTTCTCTCTTTTCCCCCCATTTTGGGGATTCAACCCTCAACCCCAACCCAGTTTTTTTTATTTCCCTCCTCATTTTCTTTAGTTTTCACCCCATTTTCTTTATCCCCTCTCCTTTTCCCTCTCCTTTTTGGTGTTCAATCCCAAAAGCGAGCCCCCTTTTTTTATTTCTTACCCCCTTTTCTTTATTTTTTCCCCTTTTTTTGGCCTCCAACCCCAAAATGTGCCCTTTTTCTTTATTTTTCATCCCCTTTTCCTTTTTCCCCCTTCCCGTTTCCTCTCATTTTTGGCGTTTCAGCCCTTTTGGGGCTCCCCCTCCCCCTCAGGTGGGGGAACGGGCTCTTTTACAGGAATTTTACGCTTTTAGTTTTCCCAATTTGGGGCTTTTTGAGGTTTTTTTTTCGGTCTCTGGTTTCCCTGCCCCCTCCCCAGGGGAGGAATAGAAAGAAAAAAAAAGAAACAATAAAAAAAAACCAAACAGAAGAAAAAAAAAAAAGATACCCACCCCCCTCCCCGTTTTCGCCTGCTCCGCCCCTTTTCCAGACCTCGATTTTGGGGTGAATTTAGGGCTTTTGGGGAAAGGAAGGTAGCGGGGAATTGTTCGAGGCGGAACCTTTGGCGCGCGGGGGCCGGGTCCGCGCGTTTCCCTGCTCCCCGCAGCGCGCCGGAAGCGGTGCCTTCCCACAACCCCCCCCCTCACCGGAAGTGGCGCCGCGGGCGGTGGCGGGAACGGCGGGTGAGAGGCGCGGAGGGGGGAGGGGCGAGTTGGGGGGTTTGGGGGACCGGGGGGGGGCGGGGGCGAATCTCGGGGCTCCCTCCCCCTTTCCCGCAGGGATTTGGGGGTCCCCCCCTCCTGCTGGGAAGCCTTTAGGGTCCCTTCTCTTCCCTGACTGACTAGGGATCCCCCCATTTTCCCTGAGAAATTAGGGGTCCCCCATTCTCCCAGAGGAATTTGGGGTCCCACCCCCTTTTCCCTGAGGAGTTTAGGGTCCCCCCTTTCCTGAGGAATTCGGGGTCCCCTCTTCTCGGAGGAGCTATGGGGACCCTTCCCTTTTCCCTGAGGAATTTGGGGTCTCCCCTTTCCCTTAAGGGATTTGGGGTCCCCCCCTTTATCCCAGAGGAATTTGGGGTCCCTCCTTTTCCTTAAGGGATGTGGGGTCCCCCCCTTTATCCTAGAAGAATTTGGGGTCCCCCTTTCCTTTAAGGGATTTGGGGTCCCCCCTTTATCCCAGAGGAATTTGGGGTCCCCCCTTTCCCTTAAGGGATGTGGGGACCCCCCTTGATCCCAGAGGAATTTGGGGTCCCCCCTTTCCCTTAAGGGATTTGGGGTCCCCCCCTTTATCCCAGAGGAATTTGGGGTCCCCCCTTTCCCTTAAGGGATTTGGGGTCCCCCCCTTTATCCCAGAGGAATTTGGGGTCCCCCCTTTCCCTTAAGGCATTTGGGGTCCCCACTTTTCTTCAAGGAGTTTGGGGAGCCCTTTTCCCTGAGGAAGTTTTCCCTCAAGGAACTTGGGGTCCCCTCATTTTCCTCAAGGAGTTTGGGGTCCCCCCCCCTTTTCCCAGAGGAATTTGGGGACCCCAAAACCAAGGGGGACCCTGAAACATCCAAAGGGGCCCCAAAAAACATGGAATTGGGGCCCCGAAATGTCCCAAGGGGACCCTGAAACGTTGAACTCGGACCCCAAAATTAATTAGGACCCCAACATTTTGGAAGGGGACCCCAAAATATCACAGGGGGACCCCAAAACTTTGAATTTGGACCCCAAAATTAATCAGGACCCCAGAATGTTGAATGACGACCCCAAACCATCAAATTTTCACCCCAAAATGTCCCACGGGGACCCCAAAACCTCAAATTTTCCCCCCAAAATGCATAATTGGGACCCCAAAATTAATTGGGGTCTCAAAATGTTGAAAAGGGACCCCAGAATGTTGAATGAGGACCCCAAAACCTCAGATTTTGACCCCAAAATGTCCCACAGGGTCCCCAAAACCTCAAATTTTCACCCCCAAAATGCATAATTAGGACCCCAAAATTAATTAGGGTCTCAAAATGTTAAAAAGGGACCCCAAAATATCAAATTTTCATCCCAAAATGTCCCACAGGGACCCCAAAACCTCAAATTTTCACCCCCAAAATGCATAATTGGGACCCCAAAATTAATTGGGGCCTCAAAATATTGAAAAGGGACCCCAAAACCTCAAAATTTCACCCCAAACTGCATAATTGGGACCCCAAAATTAATTGGGGTCTCAAAATGTTAAAAAGGGACCCCAAAATGTCAAAGTTTCACCCCAAAATGCATAATTGGGACCCCAAAATTAATTGGGGCCTCAAAATGTTGAAAAGGGACCCCAGAATGTTGAATGAGGACCCCAAAACCTCAGATTTTGACCCCAAAATGTCCCACAGGGTCCCCAAAACCTCAAATTTTCACCCCCAAAATGCATAATTAGGACCCCAAAATTAATTAGGGTCTCAAAATGTTAAAAAGGGACCCCAAAATATCAAATTTCCATCCCAAAATGTCCCACAGGGACCCCAAAACCTCAAATTTTCACCCCCAAAATGCATAATTGGGACCCCAAAATTAATTGGGGCCTCAAAATATTGAAAAGGGACCCCAAAACCTCAAAATTTCACCCCAAAATGCATAATTGGGACCCCAAAATTAATTGGGGTCTTGAAATGTTGAAAAGGGACCCCAGAATGTCAAATTTTCACCCCAAAATGCATAATTGGGACCCCAAAATTAGCTGGGGCCCCAAAATGTTGAAAAGGGACCCCAAAACCTCAAAATTTCACCCCAAAATGCATAATTGGGACCCCAAAATTAATTGGGGTCTTGAAATGTTGAAAAGGGACCCCAGAATGTCAAAGTTTCACCCCAAAATGCATAATTGGGACCCCAAAATTAATTGGGACCCCGAAATGTTGAAAAGGGACCCCAGAATGTCAAATTTTCACCCCAAAATGCATAATTGGGACCCCAAAATTAATTGGGGCCCCAAAATGTTGAAAAGGGACCCCAGAATGTTGCATGAGGACCCCAAAACCTCAGATTTGGAGCCCGAAATGAACGAGGACCCCGAAACGTCCCCCGAGGACCCCGAAACGTCCCGAGGGGACCCCGAAACGTCGGCGTTGGACCCCGAAAGGAGCGGGGACCCCGAAACGTCTCCAGGGGCCCCCCAGGAGGCGAGGCTGAAGCCCCCCGAGAGGGGGGTTTGGGGGCGCCCCCGGCGCTCCCCGGCTCGCACCCGGCTGCGCAACCGCCGCTACGCAGCCCTGAGGCAGCTCATCCAAGGTGGGGGGCCCCCCCATATCCCTGGGGGGCACCCCGATATCCCTGGGGGGGTCCCCGATATCCGGGGGGGGGTCCCCGATATCCCTGGGGGAAGCCTAATATCCTGGAGGGTCCCCAATATCCTAGGATGTCCCTGATAGCCTGGGGGGTCCCTAAAATCCTAGGGGGTCCCTGATATCCTGGGGTTCCCCATTATCACTGGGGGGTCCCCAATATCCTTGGGGGGGGTCCCCAATATCCCTGAGGGGGATCCCTGGTATCCCTGGGGGTGTCCTTAACATCCTAAGGGGTCCCCAATATCCTGGGGGTGTCCCTGATATTCTAGGGGGTCCCCAATATCCCTGAGGGGGATCCCAAATATCCTGAGGGGTCCCCAATGTTCTAAGGGGTCCCCGATATCCCTGAAGGGGTCCCCAATGTCCTGAGGGGACCCCGATATCCTAGGGGGTCCCCAATATCCTGGGGGTCCCCGTTATCCCTGGGGGGTCTTTGATATCCTAGGGGGTCCCCAATATCCTGGGGTTCCCCGTTATCCCTGGGGGGGGTCCCCAATATCCCTGGGGGGTCCCTGATATCCTAGGGGGTCCCCAATATCCCTGGGGGGGGTCCCCAATATCCTGGGGGTGTCCCTAATACCCATAGGGGGTCTCAATATCTCAGGGTCCCCCCCCCGCCTTTTCCCAGTGGGTTTTTGGGGTCTCGGGGTCCCCCCCATTCCCTCTGTGGGTTTTTGGGGTCCCCCCCTTTTTGGGGGGGGGGTCTCCGTGCCCCCCCTTCCCTTTAGGTTTTTTGGGGTCCCTTGTTTCCCGTGGCTCTCAGCATCCCTTCCTTTTCCCTGCGGGTTTTTGGGGTCTCCTGGCCCCCCCCATTTCCTCTGTGGGTTTTTGGGGTCCCCCCCTTTTTTTTTTGGGGGTGTCTCAGGGCCCCCCCCCCCCCCATTTCCAGAAGGCGAATACTTCAGCGAGGAGGAGATGCGAGCGCGGGAGCCTCTGCTTTATCACCACTACATCGGGCGCTATCGGGGGGCCGAGCCCCTTCTCGGGGACCCCCCGGCCCCCCCAAATTCTTGGGGGGGGGGCCCCCCGCAAGTTTCGGGGACCCCCCCCTCGCTGACGGAGCTGCTGCTGCGCTCGGTGGAGGAGGCGGCGGTTCAGCAGCGGCTGCGGCGGCAGCGCCTGCGCGAAGGGGGTGAGCCCGCAGGTTTGGGGGGGCAGGGGGGCTCGGGGGGGGGGGGCTTTGGGGTTTTCGAGGGATTTGGGGGGTTCGGGGGGGGCTCAGAAGGAAGGATTTGGGGTTCGAGGGGGATTTGAAGGTTCAGGGGGGCTCAGAAGGAAGGATTTGGGGTTCAGGGAGGGCTCAGAAGGAAGGATTTGGGGGTTCAAGAGGGATTTGGGGGTTCAGGGGGGGCTCAGAAGGAAGGATTTGGGGTTTGAGGGGGATTTGAAGGTTCAGGGGGGCTCAGAAGGAAGGATTTGGGGTTCAGGGAGGGCTCAGAAGGAAGGATTTGGGGGTTCAAGAGGGATTTGGGGGTTCAGGGGGGGCTCAGAAGGAAGGATTTGGGGTTCAGGGGTGGATTTGGGGTTCAGAGGGGTTCAGAAGGAAGGATTTGGGGGTGCAGGGGGAGATTTGGGGGTCTGGGGGGGGCTCAGAAAGAAGGTTTTGGGGTTCGAGGGGGATTTGAAGGTTCAGGGGGGCTCAGAAGGAAGGATTTGGGGTTCAGGGAGGGCTCAGAAGGAAGGATTTGGGGGTTCAAGAGGGATTTGGGGGTTCAGGGGGGGCTCAGAGGGAAGGATTTAGGGTTCAGGGAAGGTCTCAGAGGGAAGGATTTGGGGTTCAAGGGGGATTTGAGAGTTCAAGGGGTCTCAGAGGGAAGGATTTGGGGTTCAGGGAGGGCTCAGAGGGAAGGATTTGGGGTTCAGGGGTGGATTTGGGGTTCGGGGGGTTCAGAAGGAAGGATTTGGGGGTGCAGGGGGAGATTTGGGGGTCTGGGGGGGGCTCAGAAAGAAGGTTTTGGGGTTCGAGGGGGATTTGAAGGTTCAGGGGGGCTCAGAAGGAAGGATTTGGGGTTCAGGGAGGGCTCAGAAGGAAGGATTTGGGGGTTCAAGAGGGATTTGGGGGTTCAGGGGGGGCTCAGAAGGAAGGATTTGGGCTTCAGGGGTGGATTTGGGGTTCAGAGGGGCTCAGAGGGAAGGATTTGGGGTTCAGGGAGGGCTCAGAAGGAAGGATTTGGGGGTTCAAGAGGGATTTGGGGTTCAGGGGGGGCTCAGAAGGAAGGATTTGGGGTTCAGGGGTGGATTTGGGGTTCAGAGGGGCTCAGAAGGAAGGATTTGGGGTTCAGGGAGGGCTCAGAAGGAAGGATTTGGGGGTTCAAGAGGGATTTGGGGGTCTGGGGGGGCTCAGAAGGAAGGATTTGGGGTTCAGGGAGGGCTCAGAAGGAAGGATTTGGGGGTTCAAGAGGGATTTGGGGGTTCAGGGGGGGCTCAGAGGGAAGGATTGAAGGTTTAAGAGGGATTTGGGGGTTCAGGGGGGGCTCAGAGGGAAGGATTTAGGGTTCAGGGAAGGTCTCAGAGGGAAGGATTTGGGGTTCAAGGGGGATTTGAGGGTTCAAGGGGTCTCAGAGGGAAGGATTTGGGGTTCAGGGAGGGCTCAGAGGGAAGGATTTGGGGTTCAGGGGTGGATTTGGGGTTCGGGGGGTTCAGAAGGAAGGATTTGGGGGTGCAGGGGAGATTTGGGGGTCTGGGGGGGGCTCAGAAAGAAGGTTTTGGGGTTCGAGGGGGATTTGAAGGTTCAGGGGGCTCAGAAGGAAGGATTTGGGGTTCAGGGAGGGCTCAGAAGGAAGGATTTGGGGGTTCAAGAGGGATTTGGGGGTTCGGGGGGTTCAGAAGGAAGGATTTGGGGGTGCAGGGGGAGATTTGGGGGTTCAGGGAGGGCTCAGAAGGAAGGATTTGGGGGTTCAAGAGGGATTTGGGGGTTCGGGGGGGCTCGGAACGAAGGATTTGGGGGTTTTAAGAGGGATTTGGGGGTTCAGGGAGGGCTCAGAAGGAAGGATTTGGGGGTTCAAGAGGGATTTGGGGTTCGGGGGGCTCGGAACGAAGGATTTGGGGTTTTAAGAGGGATTTGGGGGTTCAGGGGGGCTCGGAAGGAAGGATTGAGGGTTTAAGAGGGATTTGGGGGGGTCTGAGAGGGCTCAGCGGGAAAGATTTGGGGTTCAGGGGGATTTGGGGGTTCAGAGGGAAGGATTTGGGGTTCCGGGGTTGGATTTTTGGGGTTGCGCCCCCAGAGGCGGAGGAGGAGGAGGAGGAGGATTTGGGGTCCCCCCCGTCGCCCCCCGAGCGGGCTCTGCTGCGCCAGGAGTTCACGTCCCGCATGCACCAGCGATTCCTCGACGGCTGCGACCCCCACTTCGACTACAGGTGCCCCCCCCCGAACCCCAAAACCCCCCCGGACCCCCCCTCTGAGACCCCCGAACCCCAAAACCTTCATATCCCCCCGCTGAGCCCCCGCCCCGAACCCCAAAACCTCCCTATTCCCCTCTAAGACCCCCCTTGAAACTCAAATTTACACCAACCCCCCCTCTGGGCCCCCCCTGAACCCCAAATTCCCACAAGTGGGACCCCCCCGAACCCCAAAACCCCCCGGACCCCCTCTCTGAGCCCCCCTGAACCCCAAAACCTCCCTGTTCCCCCTCTAAGACCCCCTTGAAACCCAAATCCGCCCCAACCCCCTCTCTGAGCTCCCCCGAACCCCAAATTCCCACAGGTGGGACCCTCCTGAACCCCAAATCCCCCTCTGAACCCCCTCCGAACCCCAAAACTGCCCCAACTCCCCCTCTGAGGCCCCCCCAAACCCCAAATCCCCCCCAAATCCTCCAACCTCCCCTTTGGGGGGAGGGTTTGGGGCTTGGGGGTCCCAGTTTAGGGTTCAGGGAGGATTTGGGGTTCGGGGGGGTCCCAGTTTGGAGTTCAGGGGGGATTTGAGGTTTGAGGGGTCCCAGCTGGGGGGATTTGGGGTTCAGGGGGGTCCCAGTTGGAGGGATTTGGGGTTTGGGGGGATTTGGGGTTCAGGGGGGTCCTAGTTGGGGGGATTTGGGGTTTGGGGGGGATTTGGGGTTCAGGGGTTCCCAGTTGGGGGATTTGGGGTTCAGGGGGGTCCCAGTTGGAGGGATTTGGGGTTTGGGGGGGATTTGGGGTTCAGGGGGGTCCTAGTTGGGGGATTTGGGGTTTGGGGGGGGATTTGGGGTTCAGGGGGTTCCCAGTTGGGGGGATTTGGGGTTCAGGGGGGTCCCAGTTTGGGGTTTGGGGGGGGATTTGGGGTTTGGAGGGTTCCAGTTTGGGGTTTTGAGGGGATTTGGGGTTCAGGGCTTCTCAATTTGGGAAATTTGGGGTTCAGGGGGGTCCCAGTTGGGGGGATTTGGGGTTCAGGGGGTCCCAGTTTGGGGTTTGGGGGCGGGATTTGGGGTTTGGAGGGTTCCAGTTTGGGGTTTTGAGGGGATTTGGGGTTCAGGGCTTCTCAATTTGGGAAATTTGGGGTTCGGGGGGGTCCCAGTTGGGGGGATTTGGGGTTCGGGGGGGATTTGGGGTTCGGGGGGGGTCCCAGTTGGGGGGATTTGGGGTTCGGGGGGGGTCTCAGTTTGGAAACTTTGGGCCTGGGGGCTGCGATTTACCCTTTTTTTTTTGGGGGGGGGGTGTCTCCCTTGTAGATTTGACCTTGAGGGGCGGGTTAGAAATCGGGGGACCCCCCCTGAACCCTCAATTTTCTCTCTGCCCCCCCCAGCCAGGTGGACGAGAACCCCGACTTGGACAACCTGGACCTGGTGTCTCGCGACGCCGAGGAGCGATACTTCGACGCCGAGGAGCCCAGCGCCGCCCCCCGCCTCGATTAGGGGCCCCCCCAAAAAATAAAGAGGTGCCCCCCCCAAAAAAAACAACCCCCCTGGCCCTAAATCAGCTGCCCCCCCAAAAAAACCGCGGCTTTTGTGGGCGAAAAGAGGCGTCTGGACCCTAAAATGGGGCCTTCTAGCCCCAAAAAGAGGTGCCCCCCCCAAATATGATTCAAAAAAGAGGTGCCCCCCCCAAAATAGGGACCTTGTAGCCCCAAAAAGAGGTGCCCCCCCAAAATAGGGACCTTGTAGCCCCAAAAAGAGGTGCCCCCCCCCAAATATGATTCAAAAAAGAGGTGCCCCCCCCAAAATAGGGACCTTGTAGCCCCAAAAGGAGGTGCCCCCCCCAAAATAGGGACCTTGTAGCCCCAAAAAGAGGTGCCCCCCCCCAAAATAGGGACCTTGTAGCCCCAAAAAGAGGTGCCCCCCCCAAAATAGGGACCTTCTAGCCCCAAAAAGAGGTGCCCCCCCCCAAAATATGATTCAAAAAAGAGGCGCCCCCCCAAAATAGGGACCTTGTAGCCCCAAAAAGAGGTGCCCCCCCCCAAATATGATTCAAAAAAGAGGTGCCCCCCCCAAAATAGGGACCTTCTAGCCCCAAAAAGAGGTGCCCCCCCCCAAATATGATTCAAAAAAGAGGTGCCCCCCCCAAAATAGGGACCTTGTAGCCCCAAAAAGAGGTGCCCCCCCCAAAATAGGGACCTTCTAGCCCCAAAAAGAGGTGCCCCCCCAAAATATGATTCAAAAAAGAGGCGCCCCCCAAAATAGGGACCTTGTAGCCCCAAAAAGAGGTGCCCCCCCCAAAATAGGGACCTTCTAGCCCCAAAAGAGGTGCCCCCCCCCAAATATGATTCAAAAAAGAGGTGCCCCCCCCAAAATAGGGACCTTGTAGCCCCAAAAAGAGGTGCCCCCCCCAAATATGATTCAAAAAAGAGGTGCCCCCCCCCAAAATAGGGACCTTGTAGCCCCAAAAAGAGGTGCCCCCCCCCAAATATGATTCAAAAAAGAGGTGCCCCCCCAAAATAGGGACCTTGTAGCCCCAAAAGAGGTGCCCCCCCCAAAATAGGGACCTTGTAGCCCCAAAAAGAGGTGCCCCCCCCCCAAAATAGGGACCTTCTAGCCCCAAAAAGAGGTGCCCCCCCCAAAATAGGGACCTTCTAGCCCCAAAAAGAGGTGCCCCCCCCAAAATATGATTCAAAAAAGAGGTGCCCCCCCCCAAAATAGGGACCTTGTAGCCCCAAAAAGAGGTGCCCCCCCAAAATATGATTCAAAAAGAGGCGCCCCCCCAAAATAGGGACCTTCTAGCCCCAAAAAGAGGTGCCCCCCCAAAATAGGGACCTTGTAGCCCCAAAAAGAGGTGCCCCCCCAAAATAGGGACCTTGTAGCCCCAAAAAGAGGTGCCCCCCCCAAAATAGGGACCTTGTAGCCCCAAAAAGAGGTGCCCCCCCAAAATAGGGACCTTGTAGCCCCAAAAAGAGGAGCCCCCCCCAAAATAGGGACCTTGTAGCCCAAAAAGAGGTGCCCCCCCCAAAATAGGGAAAAAGAGGTGCCCCCCCCCCAAATAGGGACCTTGTAGCCCCCAAAAGAGGTGCCCCCCCCTTTCCACCCCCCCTTTTCACGTTCCCCTTTCCAGCCCCCCCTTTTCCTGCCCCCCCCCCCCCCCCGAAAACCATTTTTATCTCCCCCCCCCCGGCTCTTCCGCCCCCGCGGGGCCAAAAGGCAGAAACTGAACCCAAAACCACCCCCCGGGGGGAAAAAAAAAAGCGGAAACGGCTAAAAATTAAATAAGGTTTTTATATGGAGGCGCCGGGGGGGGGGCGGGGGGCAGATCTGGGGTTCAGGAGGGGGTTTGGGGGGATCCCTTGAGTCTTCCCCCCCCCCCCCCCCCCCAAAAATTTAAAGCAGAAATGTGTAAAAATTAAATAAGATTTTTATGAGGAGGCGCCAGGGGGAGGGATGGGGGGGGGGGGTGGGGGGGTCTGGAGGATTTGGGGGGGTCCCCATAGGATCTGGGGGGGTCCTGAGGGATTTGGGGGGGTGGTCTGAGGGGTTTTGAGGGGATCCAGAGGGGGTTTGGGAAGATCCAGAGGGGATCCAGAGGGGTTTGAGAGGATCCAGAGGGGGTTTGAGGGGATCCAGAGGGGTTTGTGAGGGGATCCAGAGGGGTTTGAGGGGATCCAGAGGGGTTTGTGAGGGGATCCAGAGGGGTTTGAGGGGATCCAGAGGGGTTTTGAGGGGATCCAGAGGGGGTTTGAGGGGATCCAGAGGGGTTTGTGAGGGGATCCAAAGAGGTTTTGAGAGGATCCAGAGGGGTTTGAGGGGATCCAGAGGGGTTTTGAGAAGATCCAGAGGGATTTGAGAGGATCCAGAGGGGCTTGAGGGGATTCAGAGAGGTTTTAGGGGATCCAGAGGGGTTTTGAGAAGATCCAGAGGGGGTTTGAGGGGATCCAGAGGGGGTTTGGGGGGATCCGGAGGGGTTTGAGGGGATCCAAAGGGGTTTGAGAGGATCCAGAGGGGTTTGAGGGGATCCAGAGGGTTTGTGAGGGGATCCAGAGGGGTTTGAGGGATCCAGAGGGGTTTTGAGAAGATCCAGAGGGGGTTTGGGGGATCCGGAGGGGTTTGGGGGGATCCGGAGGGGTTTGAGGGGATCCAAAGGGGTTTGAGAGGATCCAGAGGGGTTTGAGGGGATCCAGAGGGGTTTGTGAGGGGATCCAGAGGGGTTTGAGGGGATCCAGAGGGGGTTTGAGAAGATCCAGAGGGATTTGAGAGGATCCAGAGGCTTGAGGGGATTCAGAGAGGTTTTTAGGGATCCAGAGGGGTTTGAGAGGATCCAGAGGGGTTTTTAGGGGGATCCAGAGGGGTTTTGAGAAGATCCAGAGGGGGTTTGAGGGGATCCAGAGGGGGTTTGGGGGGATCCGGAGGGGTTTGAGGGGATCCAAAGGGGTTTGAGAGGATCCAGAGGGGTTTGAGGGGATCCAGAGGGGTTTGTGAGGGGATCCAGAGGGGTTTGAGGGGATCCAGAGGGATTTGAGAGGATCCAGAGGGGTTTTGAGAGGATCCAGAGGGGTTTTGAGGGGATCCAGAGGGGTTTGAGGGGATCCGGAGGGGTTTGAGAGGATCCAGAGGGGTTTGTGAGGGGATCCAGAGGGGTTTTGAGGGGATCCAGAGGGGTTGAGGGGATCCAGAGGGGTTTTGAGAAGATCCAGAGGGATTTGAGAGGATCCAGAGGGGCTTGAGGGGATTCAGAGAGGTTTTTAGGGGATCCAGAGGGGTTTTGAGAAGATCCAGAGGGGGTTTGAGGGGATCCAGAGGGGGTTTGGGGGGATCCGGAGGGGTTTGAGGGGATCCAAAGGGGTTTGAGAGGATCCAGAGGGGTTTGAGGGGATCCAGAGGGGTTTGTGAGGGGATCCAGAGGGGTTTGAGGGGATCCAGAGGGGTTTTGAGAAGATCCAGAGGGGGTTTGGGGGGATCCGGAGGGGGTTTGGGGGGATCCGGAGGGGTTTGAGGGGATCCAAAGGGGTTTGAGAGGATCCAGAGGGGTTTGAGGGGATCCAGAGGGGTTTGTGAGGGGATCCAGAGGGGTTTGAGGGGATCCAGAGGGGGTTTGAGAAGATCCAGAGGGATTTGAGAGGATCCAGAGGGGCTTGAGGGGATTCAGAGAGGTTTTTAGGGGATCCAGAGGGGTTTGAGAGGATCCAGAGGGGTTTTTAGGGGGATCCAGAGGGGTTTTGAGATTGAGAGGATCCAGAGGGGTTTTTAGGGGGATCCAGAGGGGTTTTGAGAAGATCCAGAGGGGGTTTGAGGGGATCCAGAGGGGGTTTGGGGGGATCCGGAGGGGTTTGAGGGGATCCAAAGGGGTTTGAGAGGATCCAGAGGGGTTTGAGGGGATCCAGAGGGGTTTGTGAGGGGATCCAGAGGGGTTTGAGGGGATCCAGAGGGATTTGAGAGGATCCAGAGGGGTTTTGAGAGGATCCAGAGGGGTTTTGAGGGGATCCAGAGGGGTTTGAGGGGATCCGGAGGGGTTTGAGAGGATCCAGAGGGGTTTGTGAGGGGATCCAGAGGGGTTTTGAGGGGATCCAGAGGGGTTTTTGAGAGGATCCAGAGGGGTTTTGGGGGATCCAGAGGGGGTTTGAGGGGATCCCGAGGGATTTGAGAGGATCCAGAGGGGTTTTGGGAGATCCAGAGGGGTTTTGAGGGGATCCAGAGGGATTTGAGAGGATCCAGAGGGGTTTGAGGGGATCCGGAGGGGTTTTGAGGGGTCTGAGGGGTTTGGGGGGGTCCCAGAAGGATTTGGGGGGGGATCCAGAGGTACTTGGGAGGGTGTCTGAGGGAGTTTTTGGGGGGGGCTGAGGGGCTCCAGAGGGGGTTCTGAGGGGCTCCAGCGGGATTTGAGGGGGTCTGAGGGGGTTCGGGGAGATCCAGAGGGGTCTGAGGGGTTTCGGGGTGTCCCCGGCTGTTTTGGGGGGTCCCGGGGGGGGGTGGGGGGGGGTCAGCTGCACTTGCAGGCTCGCACGACCATGTCGGAGAGCTGCTCGACGCGGGCCTTGCGCCCCACGTAGTAGACGATGGGGAGGGGGTCGAGGGCGTGGGGGACGCAGCACGGAGCCGCCGACGCCTCCGGGTTGTGCTGGTTGTACAGGGCCAGCACCTGCGGAGACCCCCCCCCCCAAAAAAAAGGGGGGACCCCCCCCCCCCAAAAACCACTCCGTCAGACAGCACCCCAATATCCCCAGCCGGCCCCACGCAAACCTTGCGTTTGGGGGGTCTCGCTGTGCCCCCCCCACTCCAATCCCACCCCAGTGACCCCCAGTTTGGGGTCCCACTGTGCCCCCCCCTCAGTTTTGGGGTGTCCTGCTGTGCCCCCCCACCCCAGTGACCCCCATTTTGGGGTCTCTGGGCCCATTTTTTCCATCTCTCTGCCTAGTTCAAAGGTCCCTCTGCCCCATTTTTGGGGTCCCTATGCCCATTTTCGGGGTCCCTGTCCCCATTTTTGGGGTCCCTGTCCCTGTTTTTGGGGTCCCTGTCCCCGTTTTCGGGGTCCCTCTCCCTATTTTTGAGGTCCCTCTGCCCATTTGGGGTCCCTATGCCCATTTTCGGGTTCCCTGTCCCCATTTTTGGGGTCCCTGTGCCCATTTTTGGGGTCCCTGTCCCCATTTTCGGGGTCCCTCTCCCCATTTTTGGGGTCTCTCTGCCCATTTGGGGTCCCTCTCCCCATTTTCAGGGTCCCTCTTCCCGTTTTGGGGGTCCCTGTCCCTGTTTTTGGGCTCTCCCCATTTTTGTGTCCCTGTCCCCATTTTCGGGGTCCCTCTCCCCATTTTTAGGGTCCCCGTCCCCATTTTCGGGGTCCCTGTCCCCATTTTCAGGGTCCCTGTCCCCATTTTTGTGTCCCTGTCCCCGTTTTTGGGGTCCCTCTTCCCATTTTTGTGTCCCTCTGCCCATTTTTAGGGTCCCTCTGCCCATTTGGGGTCCCTCTCCCCATTTTCAGGGTCCCTCTTCCCGTTTTGGGGGTCCCTGTCCCTGTTTTTGGGCTCTCTCTCCCCATTTTCAGGGTCTTTGTCCCCATTTTTGGGGTCCCTCTCCCCATTTTTGTGTCCCTGTCCCCATTTTCGGGGTCCCTCTCCCCATTTTTAGTCTCCCTGTCCCCATTTTCAGGGTCCCTGTCCCCATTTTTGGGGTCCTCGTCCCCGTTTTTGTGTCCCTTTGCCCATTTTTGGGGTCCCCGTCCCCATTTTCAGGGTCCCTCTCCCCGTTTTCGGGGTCCTGTCCCCATTTTTAGGGTCCCTGTGCCCATTTTTGGGGTCCTTGACCCCATTTTCGGGGCCCCTGTCCCCATTTTCGTGTCCCTCAGCCCATTTTTGGCATCCCACTGCCCATTTTCAGGGTCCCTCTCCCCATTTTTGGGGTCCCTGTCCCCATTTTTAGGGTCCCCGTCCCCATTTTCGGGGTCCCCGTCCCCATTTTCTGGGTCCCTCTCCCCATTTTCGGGGTCCCTGTCCCCATTTTTGGGGTCCTGTCCCCATTTTCGGGGTCCCCGTCCCCATTTTTGGGGTCCCTCTCCCCATTTTCGGGGTCCCCGTCCCCATTTTTGGGGTCCTGTCCCCATTTTTAGGGTCCCTGTCCCCATTTTCGGGGTCCCTCTGCCCATTTTCGGGGTCCCTGTCCCCATTTTCGTGTCCCTCAGCCCATTTTTGGCATCCCACTGCCCATTTTCAGGGTCCCTCTCCCCGTTTTTGGGGTCTCGTCCCCATTTTCGGGGTCCCTCTCCCCATTTTCGGGGTCCCCGTCCCCATTTTCAGGGTCCCTCTCCCCATTTTCGGGGTCCCCGTCCCCATTTTCGGGGTCCCTCTCCCCATTTTCGGGGTCCCTGTCCCCATTTTCGGGGTCCCTCTCCCCATTTTCGGGGTCCCCGTCCCCGTTTTCGGGGTCCCCGGCCCCCCACCTTGGTGTACTGGGTGTCTGCGCTCCAGATGTAGGGGCAGGGCCCCATGCAGAAGTTGGCCATGTAGCCCTTGGGCTCATGGATCCATTTCCACTGAAGGTCCTTGCGGAAGTCGATGTAGAGCGGCCGCACGCAGCAGTTCTTCTCCTCCGTCCTGCGCGAGAAACGGGGGTCACGGGGCGAGAAAGGGGGGGTCCCAGCCCTTCCCGGGGGAGAAACGGGGGTCACTGGGGGAGAAATGGGGGTCACTGGGGAAAATGGGGCTCCCAGCCCTTCCCGGGGGAGAAAAGGGGGTCACTGGGGGAGAAAAGGGGGTCCCAGCCCTTCCCAGGGGAGAAATGGGGGTCACTGGGGGAGAAATGGGGGTCCCAGTCATTCTCGAGGGGAAATGGGAGTAACTAGGGGGAAAATGGGGGTCACTGGGGGAGAAATGGGGGTTCCAGCCCTTCCCAGGGGAAAATGGGGGTCACTGGGGGAGAAATGGGGGTCCCAGTCGTTCCCAGGGGAGAAAAGGGGGTCACTGGGGGAGAAATGGGGGTCCCAGCCCTTCCCAGGACAGAAATGGGGGTAACTAGGGGGAAAAGGGGGGTCACTGGGGGAGAAATGGGGGTCACTGGGGGGGAAATGGGGGTCCCAGCCCTTCCCAGGGGAGAAACAGGGGTCACTGGGGGAGAAATGGGGGTCACTGGGGGAGAAAAGGGGGCTCCCAGCCCTTCCCAGGGGAGAAAAGGGGGTCACTGGGGGAGAAATTGGGGTCCCCGGCTGAGAATCGGGGTTCCCTGCTCGCTACCTCCGTCCCCGCCCTCACTCCGCTCCAGAGTGAACGCGGCACCGATTACCCCCCCCAAAACCCCCTTCCCTGGGGGTCCCAGCTGTGGTTTTTTGGGGGGGGATGGAGGGAGGGGGGGGGTTAGGATTTTTGGGGTACCCGTAGCAGTAGTCGGCGTCGAGGTCGCGGCGGCGGCGGGCGCTGTGGAGGCTGCTGGCGCGCTCGGGGGGCAGCGCCATGACCAGCACGTAGGGCACGCGGCGATGCTTCTGCGCGATGCTCTGCATGTCCCCCCGCTGCTGCTCGAACCCTGCGAGGGGGGGGGGGGGGACACCCCAAAAATCCAACCGGGAACCCCCCCCCCAACCCAAACCGACACTTCCAAGCATCCTTGAGTCCCCCCCCCCCCCCCCACCCCCCCAACCCTCGCTGCTTGACCCCAGCGGGCAAGGAGAGTGGATTCAGGGAGCCCCCCAAAACACAGAGGGGGGGGTCCCCAAAACCCCACACCCACCCCCCCCCCCCAAACCAGGGGGCCCCCCCAAACCTTCGATGGCGATGCGCATGTCCTGGGGTCCCCTCCTCGCAGGAGCAGTGGACGCTGAGCTTGAACACCCCGAGGGGCTCTGCGGGGTTTTGGGGGGGGGGGGGTCAGATAAAAAAAATTGAGGGGGGGGGGTTTTGGGGCGCAGGGGCAGAAAATGGGGGTTCAGGGCTGCCCCCCCTCGCTCACCGCTGTCACTCAGCCACTGCTGGACGACGTCGGTGACATCGAAGGACAGCCACTCCTCGTCCGCCGTCGCCTGCACCGAGCGCCCGTGCAGGTAGCGCCAGGAGGCGTTGCCGTAGCCCTGGGGGGGGGGGGGGAGGGGGGAGGGTTGTGTGGGGCACCCCAAAACTGCCCCAGACACCCCTAAAATAGCCCCAAACAGCCCCCCTATAGGCCCAAACAGCCACAAAATAGCCCCAAACACCCTTAAAGTAGCCCTAAACAGCCCTGAAATAGCCCTAAACAGCCCTAAAATAGCCCCAAACAGCTCCAAACACCCTTAAAATAGCCCTAAACAGCCCTGAAATAGCCCCAAACACCCTCAAAATTGCCCTAAACAGCCACAAAATAGCCCAAAACTGCCTCAAAATAGGCCCAAACAGCCCTAAAATAGCCCCAAACACCCTTAAAATAGCCCCAAACAGCCCTGAAATAGCTCCAAACAGCCTGAAATAGCTCCAAACAGCCCCAAACACCCTTAAAACAGCCCTAAAATAGCCCCAAACAGCTCCAAACATCCTTAAAATAGGCCCAAACACCCTTAAAATAGCCCTAAACAGCCACAAAATAGCCCAAAACTGCCTCAAAATAGGCCCAAACAGCCCCAAAATAGCCCTAAACACCCTTAAAATAGCCCTAAACAGCCCTAAAATAGCCCCAAACAGCCTCAAAATAGCCCCAAACACCCTTAAAATAGCCCTAAACAGCCCTAAAATAGCCCTAAACAGCCCTAAAATAGCCCCAAACAGCCTCAAAATAGCCCCAAACAGCCCCAAACAGCCCCAAACACCCTTAAAATAGCCCTAAACAGCCCTAAAATAGCCTCAAACAGCCCCAAACACCCTTAAAATAGCCCCAAACAGCCCTAAAATAGCCCCAAACAGCCCTAAAATAGCCCCAAACAGCCCCAAACATCCTTAAAATAGGCCCAAACACCCTTAAAATAGCCCTAAACAGCCCTAAAATAGCCCCAAACAGCCTCAAAATAGCCCCAAACACCCTTAAAATAGCCCTAAACAGCCCTAAAATAGCCCTAAACAGCCCTAAAATAGCCCCAAACAGCCTCAAAATAGCCCCAAACAGCCCCAAACAGCCCCAAACACCCTTAAAATAGCCCTAAACAGCCCTAAAATAGCCTCAAACAGCCCCAAACACCCTTAAAATAGCCCCAAACAGCCCTAAAATAGCCCCAAACAGCCCTAAAATAGCCCCAAACAGCCCCAAACATCCTTAAAATAGGCCCAAACACCCTTAAAATAGCCCTAAACAGCCACAAAATAGCCCCAAACAGCCCTAAAATAGCCCCAAACAGCCACAAAATAGCCCTAAACTGCCTCAAAATAGGCCCAAACAGTCCCAAACACCCTTAAAATAGCCCTAAACAGCCACAAAATAGCCCAAAACTGCCCCAAAATAGGCCCAAACAGCCCCAAACACCCTTAAAACAGCCCCAAACACCCGCAAAATAGGCCCAAACAGCCCCAAAATAGCCCCAAACAGCCCTAAAATAGCCCCAAACAGCCCCAAACACCCGCAAAATAGCCCTAAACAGCCACAAAATAGCCCAAAACTGCCTCAAAATAGGCCCAAACAGCCCCAAACACCCTTAAAACAGCCCTAAACAGCCCTAAAATAGCCCAAAACAACCCCAAACAACCCTAAATGAGACCAAAACAGCCCCAAACACCCCGAAATAGCCCCAAACAGCCACAAAATAGCCCCAAACAGCCCCAAACACCACTAAATGAGCCCAAAATTGCCCCTAAATGACACCAAAACAGTCCCAAACACCCTTAAATGAGCCCAAAACAGCCACAAAATAGCCCTAAAGTAGCCCCAAACACCCCAAAATAGCCCCAAACAGCCACAAAACTGCCCCAAACACCCTTAAAATGGCCCAAACCAGCCACAAAATAGCCCCAAACTAGCCCCAAACACCCCCAAAACTGCCCCAAACACCCTAAAATACCCCCGAACACCCCCAAAACACCCTAAAATAGCCCTAAACAGTCCCAAACACCCCTAAATGAGCCCAAAACAGCCACAAAATAGCCCAAAACAGCCACAAACACCCCTAAATGAGCCCCAAACGGGCACAAAATAGCCCTAAAATAGCCCCAAACACCCCCAAAACTACCCCGAACACCCCAGAATACCCCCAAACAGCCACAAAAGAGGCCCAAACACCCTTAAAATAGTTCAAACAGCCCTAAAATAGCCCAAACAGCCCCAAACACCCTCAAAATAGCCCCAAACACCCTCAAAATAGCCAAAAACACCCTCAAAATAGCCAAAAACAGCCACAAACACCCCTAAATGAGCCCAAAATTGCCCAAAATGACACCAAAACAGTCCCAAACACCCTTAAACGAGCCCAAAACAGCCACAAAATAGCCCTAAAATAGCCCCAAACAGCCACAAAACAGCCCCAAACACCCCTAAAATAGCCCCAAACACCCTTAAAACAGCCCTAAAATAGCCTCAAACACCCCAAAAAAGCCCCAAACACCCTTAAAATAGCCCTAAACAGCCCCAAAATAGCCCAAAACAGCCACAAACACCCCTAAATGAGCCCAAAACGGGCACAAAATAGCCCTAAAGTAGCCCCAAACACCCCAAAACTGCCCCAAACACCCCCAAATACCCCCAAACACCCCCAAATACCCCCAAACACCCCAAAATAGCCCCAAACAGCCCTGAAATAGCCCCAAACAGCCCCAAACACCCCTAAACCAGCCCGATACAGCCCAAAATAGCCCCAAACACCCCAAAATAGCCCCAAACAAGCTCCCAAACCCCTTATTCTGCCCCCCAACCCCCCCTTTCTGCCCCCCAATCCCCCTTTCTGCCCCCCAAACCCCTTTTTCTGCCCCCCAACCCCCTTTTTCTGCACCCAAACCCCCCTTTCTCCCCCCCAAACCCCCCTTTCTGCCCCCCAACCCCCTTTTTCTGCACCCAACTCCCCCTTTCTCCCCCCCAAATCCCTCTTTCTGTCCCCAAATCCCACTCAGGGGGTCCCCAAATCCCTTTTTATCTTCCCAAACCCCTTTTTATGCCCCCAAACCCCCCTTTCTGCCCCCCAATCCCCCCTTTCTGCCCCCCAAACCTCTCTTTCTGCCCCCAAACCCCCCTTTCTGCCCCCCAAACCCCCCTTTTTTGCCCCCCAAACCCCCCTTTCTGCCCCCCAACCCCCCTTTCTGCCCCCCAATCCCCCCTTTCTGCCCCCCAAACCCCTTTTTCTGCCCCCCAATCCCCCCTTTCTGCCCCCCAAACCCCTCTTTCTGCCCCCCAACCCCCCTTTCTGCCCCCAAATCCCCCCTTTCTGCCCCCCAACCCCCCCTTTCTGCCCCCCAAATCCCTCTTTCTGTCCCCAAATCCCACTCAGGGGGTCCCCAAATCCCACTCAGGGGGTCCCCAAATCCCTTTTTATCTTCCCAAACCCCTTTTTATGCCCCCAAATCCCTCTTTCTGCCCCCCAAACCCCTCTTTCTGCCCCCCAACCCCCCTTTCTGCCCCCCAATCCCCCCTTTCTGCCCCCCAATCCCCCCTTTCTGCCCCCAAACCCCCCTTTTTCTGCCCCCCAATCCCCCCTTTCTGCCCCCCAACCCCCCCATTCTTCCCCCCAATCCCCCTTTCTGCCCCCCAAACCCTTTTTTCTGCCCCCCAATCCCCCTTTCTGCCCCCTAAACCCTTTTTTCTGCCCCCCAATCCCCCTTTCTGCCCCCCAAACCCCTTTTTCTGCCCCCCAAACCCCCCTTTCTGCCCCCCAAACCCCCCTTTCTGCCCCCAAATCCCTTTTTCTGCCCCTCAACCCCCCTTTCTGCCCCCCCAACCCCTCTTTCTGCCCCCCCAACCCCTCTTTCTGCCCCCCAATCCCCCCTTTCTGCCCCCCAACCCCCCTTTCTGCCCCCCAATCCCCCCTTTCTGCCCCCCAACCCCCCTTTCTGCCCCCCAACCCCCCTTTCTGCCCCCCAATCCCCCCTTTCTGCCCCCCAACCCCTCTTTCTGCCCCCCAATCCCCCCTTTCTGCCCCCCAACCCCTCTTTCTGCCCCCCAATCCCCCCTTTCTGCCCCCCAACCCCCCTTTCTGCCCCCAAACCCCCCATTTTTGCCCCCCAAACCCCCTTTCTGCCCCCCAACCCCCTTTCTGCCCCCCAGCCCCCCCCTTTCTGCCCCCCCCCCCCCCCAAGCCCGGGGGGGGTCCCGTACCTGGTAGAGCTCGAGGCGCTGCTGGAGGCCGAGGGCGTCGGGGCCCGGGCGCTGGCGCAGCATCCAGAGCTCGGCGCGATGCAGCAGCGCCTGCGGCCCCAGCCCCGCGCGCACCCGCGACGCGTTGAAGACGAAGAAGGTGCTGTGGCTCGTGGGGCGCCAGCGCTCCAGGGGGCCTGGGGACGGGGCGGGGGGGGGGAAAGGGCTCGTTCGCTCTGGAGCGGAGCGATGGGAGCCCAGAGCCTCCTTGGAGACCAAGCTCCAGCCCTTGGTTCCTCAGAACATCCTTGGAGGCCAAGCTCCATCCCACGGTTGCTCAGAACCTCCCTGGAGCCCAATCTCCAGCCCTTGGTTGCTCAGAACCTCCTTGGAGCCCAATCTCCATCTCTTGGTTGCTTCGAAGCCCCTTGGAGTCCAATCTCCATCCCTTGGTTCCTCAGAACCTCCTTGGAGCCCAATCTCCAGCCCTTGGTTGCTCAGAACCTCCTTGGAGCCCAATCTCCATCCCATGGCCTCCTAGAACCTCCTTGGAGCCCAATCTCCACCCCATGGTTCCCCAGAACCTCCTTGGAGCCCAATCTCCATCCCTTGGTTGCTCCGAAGCCCCTTGGAGCCCAATCTCCATCCCTTGGTTGCTCAGAACCTCCTTGGACCCCAATCCCATCCCACATCCAACCAAGCCATGGGTTTCCAGAACCTCCTTGGAGCCCAACCTCCATCCCTTGGCTGCTCAGAACATCCTTGGAGCCCAATCCCACCCCACATCCAACCAAGCCATGGGTTTCCAGAACCTCCTTGGAGCCCAGTCTCCATCCCTTGGTTGCTCAGAACCTCCTTGGAACCCAATCCCATTCCACATCCAACCAGGCCATGGGTTTCCAGGACCTCCTTGGAGCCCAATCTCCATCCCATGGCCTCCTAGAACCTCCTTAGATCCCAACCTCCATCCCTTGGTTGCTCAGAACCTCCTTGGAGCCCAATCCCACCCCACATCCAACCAGGCCATGGGTTTCCAGAACCTCCTTGGAGCCCAATCTCCATCCCTTGGCTGCTCCGAAGCCCCTCGGAGCCCAATCTCCATCTCTTGGCTGCTCTGAAGCCCCTTGGAGCCCAATCTCCATCCTACGGTTGCTCCAAAGCCCCTTGGGTCCCCATCTCCATCCCTTGGTCACTCTGAATGACCTTGGAGCCCAATCCCATCCCACATCCAACCAAGCCATGGGTTTCCAGGACCTCCTTGGAGCCCAATCTCCATCCCACGGCCTCCTAGAACCTCCTTAGATCCCAATCTCCATCCCACGCTTGCTCAGAACCTCCTTGGAGCCCAATCTCCATCCCTTGGTTGCTCAGAACCTCCTTGGAACCCAATCCCATCCCACATCCAACCAGGCCATGGGTTTCCAGAACCTCCTTGGAGCCCAATCTCCATCCCTTGGTTGCTCAGAACCTGCTTGGACCCTAATCTCCATCCCACGGCCTCCTAGAACCTCCTTGGAGCCCAATCTCCATCCCTTGGTTGCTCAGAACCTCCTTGGAGCCCAATCTCCACCCCTTGGTTGCTCAGAACCTCCTTGGACCCCAATCCCATCCCACAGCATCCTAGGACCTCCTTAGATCCCAATCTCCATCCCTTGGTTCCCCAGAACATCCTTGGAGGCCAATCGCCATCCCACGGCCTTCTAGAACCTCCTTGGAGCCCAATCTCCATCCCTTGGTTCCTCAGAACCTCCTTGGAGCCTAATCTCCATCCCTCGGCCTCCTAGAACCTCCTTGGAGCCCAATCTCCATCCCTTGCTTGCTCAGAACCTCCTTGGAGCCCAATCTCCGTCCCACAGCATCCTAGGACCTCCTTAGATCCCAATCTCCATCCCTTGGCTGCTCCGAAGCCCCTCGGAGCCCAATCTCCATCTCTTGGCTGCTCTGAAGCCCCTTGGAGCCCAATCTCCATCCTACGGTTGCTCCAAAGCCCCTTGGATCCCCATCTCCATCCCTTGGTCACTCTGAATGACCTTGGAGCCCAATCCCATCCCACATCCAACCAAGCCATGGGTTTCCAGGACCTCCTTGGAGCCCAATCTCCATCCCACGGCCTCCTAGAACCTCCTTAGATCCCAATCTCCATCCCACGCTTGCTCAGAACCTCCTTGGAGCCCAATCTCCATCCCTTGGTTGCTCAGAACCTCCTTGGAACCCAATCCCATCCCACATCCAACCAGGCCATGGGTTTCCAGAACCTCCTTGGAGCCCAATCTCCACCCCTTGGTTGCTCAGAACCTCCTTGGACCCCAATCCCATCCCACAGCATCCTAGGACCTCCTTAGATCCCAATCTCCATCCCTTGGTTCCCCAGAACATCCTTGGAGGCCAATCGCCATCCCTCGGCCTTCTAGAACCTCCCTGGTGCCCAGTCTCCATCCCTTGGTTGCTCAGAACCTCCTTGGAGCCCAATCTCCACCCCTTGGTTGCTCAGAACCTCCTTGGAGCCCAATCTCCACCCCTTGGTTGCTCAGAACCTCCTTGGAGCCCAATCTCCATCCCTTGGTTGCTCAGAACCTCCCTGGAGCCCAGTCTCCATCCTTTGGTTGCTCAGAACCTCCTTGGAGCCCAATCTCCATCCCTTGGTTGCTCAGAACCTCCTTGGAGCCCAATCTCCACCCCTTGGTTGCTCAGAACCTCCTTGGAGCCCAATCCCATCCCACGGCATCCTAGGACCTCCTTAGATCCCAATCTCCATCCCTTGGTTCCCCAGAACATCCTTGGAGGCCAATCGCCATCCCTCGGCCTTCTAGAACCTCCTTGGAGCCCAATCTCCATCCTTTGGTTGCTCAGAACCTCCTTGGAACCCAATCCCACCCCACATCCAACCAGGCCATGGGTTTCCAGAACCTCCTTGGAGCCCAATCTCCATCCCTTGGTTGCTCCGAAGACCCTTGGACCCTAATCTCCATCCCACGGCCTCCTAGAACCTCCTTAGATCCCAGTCTCCATCCCTTGGTTGCTCAGAACCTCCTTGGAGCCCAATCCCATCCCACATCCAACCAGGCCATGGGTTTCCAGAACCTCCTTGGAGCCCAATCTCCATCCCACGGCCTCCTAGAACCTCCTTAGATCCCAGTCTCCATCCCTTGGTTGCTCAGAACCTCCTTGGAGCCCAATCCCATCCCACATCCAACCAAGCCATGGGTTTCCAGGACCTCCTTGGAGCCCAATCTCCATCCCATGGTTGCTCTGAAGCCCCTTGGAGGCCAATCTCCATCCCTTGGTTGCTCAGAACCTCCTTGGAGCCCAATCCCACCCCACATCCAACCAGGCCATGGGTTTCCAGAACCTCCTTGGAGCCCAATCTCCATCCCTTGGCTGCTCCGAAGCCCCTCGGAGCCCAATCTCCATCTCTTGGCTGCTCTGAAGCCCCTTGGAGCCCAATCTCCATCCTACGGTTGCTCCAAAGCCCCTTGGGTCCCCATCTCCATCCCTTGGTCACTCTGAATGACCTTGGAGCCCAATCCCATCCCACATCCAACCAGGCCATGGGTTTCCAGGACCTCCTTGGAGCCCAATCTCCATCCCACGGCCTCCTAGAACCTCCTTAGATCCCAATCTCCATCCCACGCTTGCTCAGAACCTCCTTGGAGCCCAATCTCCATCCCTTGGTTGCTCAGAACCTCCTTGGAACCCAATCCCATCCCACATCCAACCAGGCCATGGGTTTCCAGAACCTCCTTGGAGCCCAATCTCCATCCCTTGGTTGCTCAGAACCTGCTTGGACCCTAATCTCCATCCCACGGCCTCCTAGAACCTCCTTGGAGCCCAATCTCCATCCCTTGGTTGCTCAGAACCTCCTTGGAGCCCAATCTCCACCCCTTGGTTGCTCAGAACCTCCTTGGACCCCAATCCCATCCCACAGCATCCTAGGACCTCCTTAGATCCCAATCTCCATCCCTTGGTTCCCCAGAACATCCTTGGAGGCCAATCGCCATCCCACGGCCTTCTAGAACCTCCTTGGAGCCCAATCTCCATCCCTTGGTTCCTCAGAACCTCCTTGGAGCCTAATCTCCATCCCTCGGCCTCCTAGAACCTCCTTGGAGCCCAATCTCCATCCCTTGCTTGCTCAGAACCTCCTTGGAGCCCAATCTCCGTCCCACAGCATCCTAGGACCTCCTTAGATCCCAATCTCCATCCCTTGGTTGCTCAGAACCTCCTTGGAGCCCAATCTCCATCCCTTGGTTGCTCAGAACCTCCTTGGAGCCCAATCTCCATCCCTTGGTTCCCCAGAACCTCCTTAGATCCCAATCTCCATCCCTTGGTTCCCCAGAACCTCCTTGGAGCCCAATCTCCATCCCTTGGTTGCTCAGAACCTCCTTGGAACCCAATCCCACCCCACATCCAACCAGGCCATGGGTTTCCAGAACCTCCTTGGAGCCCAATCTCCATCCCTTGGTTGCTCCGAAGACCCTTGGACCCTAATCTCCATCCCACGGCCTCCTAGAACCTCCTTAGATCCCAGTCTCCATCCCTTGGTTGCTCAGAACCTCCTCGGAGCCCAATCCCACCCCACATCCAACCAAGCCATGGGTTTCCAGAACCTCCTTAGATCCCAACCTCCATCCCTTGGCTGCTCCGAAGCCCCTCGGAGCCCAACCCCCCCCGCTGGGTCCCTCGGAAGCCCCCCGGAGCCGCGTCGCTCACCGCTGCCGGGGGTCTCCATGGGGAAGCGGTGGAGCTCCTTGGCGTAGTAGTCGTCGTGGCGGGGCGGGGGCCGCGGGCGCTGCCGCAGGAGCTCCCGGCTGCTGTTGTAGAGCGCCCGCACGGCCTCGGGGAGGGGGCGGCCAGGCCCCTCGCCCGCCGGCGGCGCCGACAGCCCCAGCTTGCTGAGGATCTGGCCCCGCACGGCCTCGATCCGCTTGCGCCGCGCGGCCTCCAGGTCCAGCGAGCGGCACGTCGACAGGGCCCGAGCCGCCCCCAGCAGCGCCAGCAGCACCGCCAGCTCCATCGGGCTGCGAGGGAGCCCCCACACGGGGAGGAGGGGACCCCAGACGGGGAGGGAGGGACCCCCAGACGGGGAGGAACCGGCCCTGACCAGCAGAAACCAACCCTAACTGGGAGAACTCAACGGGGAGAACCCAACCCCAACTGGGAGGAACCCAACCCCAACTGGGAGAACTCAACAGGGAGAACCCAACCCCAACTGGGAGAACTCAACGGGGAGAACCCAACCCCAACTGGGAGAACTCAACGGGGAGAACCCAACCCCAACTGGGAGAACTCAACAGGGAGAACCCAACCCCAACTGGGAGGAACCCAACTGGGAGAAACCAAGCTCAACCAGGAGAACCCCAACTGGGAGGAACCAACTAGGAGAACCCAACCCCAACTGGGAGAACCTCAACTGGGAGAACCCAACCCCAACTGGGAGAACCTCAACTGGGAGAACCCAACCCCAACTGGGAGAACCTCAACTGGGAGGACCCAACCCCAACTGGGAGAACCTCAACTGGGAGAACCCAACCCCAACTGGGAGAACCTCAACTGGGAGGAACCAACTAGGAGAACCCAACCCCAACTGGGAGAACCTCAACTGGGAGAACCCAACCCCAACTGGGAGAACCCAACGCTAACTAGGAGAACCCAACCCTAACTGGGATATGACACCCCCATACTGGGAGACACCCCCCCGAACTGGGATACAGCCCCCTAAAGTGAGATAAACCCCCTTAGCTGGGATACGGCACCCCCAGACTGGGATACGGCACCCCCAGACTGGGATACTTGCTTCTAAACTGGGATAACCCACCCTAAACTGGATTAAAACCCCACAAACTGGATTAAAATCCTCTTAAACTGGATGAAACCCCCCTTAAACTGGATTAAAAGCCTTTTAAACTGGATTAAACCCCCCTTAAACTGGATTAAAACCCCTTTAAACTGGATTAAAACCCCCTCAAACTGGATTAAAACCCCTCAAACTGGATTAAAACCCCATTAAAAGGGATTAAAAGCCTCTTAAACTAGATTAAAACCCCTTGAACTGGACTAAAACCCCCTTAAACTGGATTAAAACCCCCTTAAACTGGATTAAAAGCCTCTTAAAATGGATTAAACCCCCCTTAAACTGGCTTAAAACCCCTCAGACTGGATTAAAACCCCCTTAAACTGGATTAAAACCCCTTTAAACAGGATTAAAACCCCCTCAAACTGGATTAAAACCCCTCAGATTGGATTAAAACCCCCTCAGACTGGATTAAACCCCCCAAACTGGATTAAAAGCCTCTTAAACTGGATTAAACACCCCCCCAAACGGGATTAAAACCCCTCAGACTGGATTAAAACCCTTTGAACTGGATTAAAACCCCTCAAACTGGATTAAACCCCCTCAAGATGGATTAAAACCCCCTTAAACTGGATTAAAACCCCCTCAAAATGGATTAAAACCCCTCAAACTGGATTAAAACCCCTCAGATTGGATTAAACCCCCCCTCAAACTGGATTAAAACGCCCTTAAACTGGATTAAAAGCCTCTTAAGGTGGATTAAACCCCCTTACACTGGATTAAACCCCCTCAAACTGGATTAAAACCCCCCTAAACTGGATTAAAACCCCCTCAAAATGGATTAAAACCCCCTTAAACAGGATTAAACCCCCTCAGACTGGATTAAAACCCCCTTAAAGTGGATTAAAACCCCTCAAACTGGATTAACCCCCCCCAAAACTGGATTAAAACCCCCCCAAACTGGATTAAAAGCCTCTTAAACTGGATTAAACACCCCCCCAAACGGGATTAAAGCCCCCTTAAACTGGATTAAAAGCCTCTTAAGGCGGATTAAACCCCCTTCCACTGGATTAAAACCCCTTAAACTGGATTAAAACCCCCTTAAACTGGACTAAAAGCCTCTTAAAGTGGATTAAAACCCCTTCCACTGGATTAAAACCCCTCAAACTGGATTAAACACCACCCCAAATGGGATTAAAACCCCTCAAACTGGATTAAAACCCCTCAAACTGGATTAACCCCCCCCAAACTGGATTAAAACCCCTCAAACTGGATTAAAACCCCTCAGACTGGATTAACCCCCCCTCAAACTGGATTAAAACCCCCTCAAGATGGATTAAAACCCCCTTAAACTGGATTAAAACCCCCAAAACTGGATTAACCCCCCCCTAAACTGGATTAAAACCCCTCAAACTGGATTAAACCCCCCTCAAACTGGATTAAAACCCCTCAAAATGGATTAAAACCCCCTCAAAATGGATTAAAACCCCCCAAACTGGATTAACCCCCCCTCCAACCGGATTAAACCCCCTTAACCTGGGTGACCCCCCCCCCCCCAGCCCGGCCCGGCCGCCCCCTCCCAGCGGGTTAACCCCCTCGGCGCCGGGTGCGGCCGCTGCCCCCCCCCGCCCCCCCCTCACCCTCCCCCCGGGTCGCTCCGGTTCCTGCTCCGCTTTTTCCCCTCCGGGTCCCGGGTGGAAGCGGCGGCGGCTGCCGAGCGGGGCGGCCCCACCCAGGAAACGAGAAAAAACTTATAAGGGGGGGGGGGGGGGACACACACATGGGGGCCCCCCCCCCCCCTCCTCCTCCTCCTCCTCCTCCTTCTCCTTCTCCTTCCGCTCAGCGGGGGCGGGAGGGGAAACTGAGTCACGGGGTGGGGGGGGGGGGGGGGACCCCCCAGGGGGAACCAGACGTCTGGGACGCTTCCTACACCCCCACCTCCTGGTGACCCCCCCCTCCAAAGCATCCAGACACCCCCTAAAAGGGGGAACCCCCAGACCCCCCCACAAAGCATCCAGACATCCCCCCAAAAGCATCTGGAGCCCCAAAGAGCCCCCCCCCCAAAAAGGCCCCCCCAAAGCATCCAGACAGCCCCCCCAAAAGCATCTGGAGCCCCAAAGAGCCCCCCCCCCAAAAAAGGCCCCCCCAAAGCATCCAGACAGCCCCCCCAAAAGCATCTGGAGCCCCAAAGAGCCCCCCCCCCCAAAAGGCCCCCCCAAAGCATCCAGACACCTCCCCAAAAGGGAGAACCCCCAGACCCCCCCCCAAAGGATCCAGACACCCCCTAAAAGCCCCCCCCCAAAGCATCCAGACACCCTCCCAAAAGCATCTGGAGCCCCAAAGAGCCCCCCCCCCAAAAGGCCCCCCCAAAGAATCCAGACGCTCCCCCTAAAAAGCCCCCCCAAAGCATCCAGACAACCCCCCCAAATGGGGGAACCCCCAGACCCCCCCCAAAGCATCCAGACACCCCCCCAAAAGGCCCCCCCAAAGCATCCAGACAACCCCAAAAGGGGGAACCCCCAGACCCCCCCCCCCAAAGCATCCAGACACCCCCCAAAAGGGGGAACCCCCAGACCCCCCCCAAAGCATCCAGACACCCCCCAAAAGGGGGAACCCCCAGACCCCCCCCCAAAGCATCCAGACACCCCCCAAAAGCATCTGGAGCCCCAAAGAGCCCCCCCCAAAAAAGCCCCCCTAAAGCATCCAGACACCCCCCAAAAGCGGGAACCCCCAGACCCCCCCCCAAGCATCTGGAGCCCCCCCTAAAATATCTGGATCCCCCCCAAAGCATCCAGACACCCCCCCAAAAGGGGGAACCCCCAGCACCCACACCCCAAAGCATCTGGAGCCCCCCCTAAAATAGCTGGATCCCCCCCCCCCCAAGCATCCAGACCCCCCCCAAAAGGGGGAACCCCCAGACCCCCCCCAAGCATCCAGACACCCCCCTAAAAGGCCCCCCCAAAGCATCCAGACACCCTCCCAAAAGGGGGAACCCCCAGACCCCCCCCACAAAGGATCCAGACACCCCCCCAAAAGGCCCCCCCAAAGCATCCAGACACCCCAAAATGGGGCACCCCCAAACCCCTCCCAAAAGCTTCGAGACACCCCCCAAAAAGGCCCCCCCAAAGCATCCAGACCCCCCCCAAAAGGGAGAACCCCCAGACCCCCCCTCAAGCATCCAGACACCCCCCTTAAAGGCCCCCCCAAAGCATCCAGACACCCCAAAACGGGGCACCCCCAGACCCCCCCCAAGCATCTGGAGCCCCAAGGAGCCCCCCCCCAGACCATCTGGATCCCCCTCTAAAACATCCAGACACCCCCCAAAAGGGGGCACCCCCAGACCCCCCCCCCAAAATCATCTGGAGCCCCCAAAAGGCCCCCCCATTAAAGTGTTTCCTCGGGTTCCGGATTGG
>NW_027207134.1:0-29978 GCF_032191515.1 Phaenicophaeus curvirostris
GGGGAAAATTAAAAAAAATGAGAGGAAAAATTAAAAAGTGAGGGGAAAAATTAAAAAGCGAGGGGAAAATTAAAAAGTGAGGGGAAAAATTAAAAAGTGAGGGGAAAAATTAAAAACTGAGGGGGAAAATTAAAAAGTGAGGGGAAAAACTGAAAAAATGAGGGGAAAATTAAAAAGTGAGGGGAAAAATTAAAAAAGTGGAGGGGAAAAATTAAAAAGTGAGGAGAAAATTTAAAAAGTGAGGGGGAAAAACTGAAAAAATGAGGGGAAAATTAAAAAGTGAGGGAAAAATTTAAAAAGTGAGGGAGAAAAATTAAAAAGTGAGGGGAAAAATTAAAAAGTGAGGGGAAAATTAAAAAGTGAGGGGAAAAATTAAAAAAGTGAGGGGAAAAATTAAAAAGTGAGGGGAAAAATTTAAAAAATGAGGGGAAAAATTTAAAAAATGAGGGGAAAAATTTAAAAAATGAGGGGAAAATTAAAAAAGTGACGGGAAAATTGAAAAAAAATGAGGGGGAAAATTAAAAAAGTGAGGGAAAAATTAAAAAGTGAGGGGGAAAATTAAAAAAATGAGGGGGGAAAATTAAAAAGGAAGGGAAATAAGAAAAAGGGTGAGGGAAACGTTCCCGAAGGGGGTGGGCGATGGCAGATGGGGGTCTGGGATGAAGCCGTGGGCGTCCGTGCCTGCGCTGAGCTGCGTGGGGCCGGGGCTCAGACGACGGTGCTGATGCGGGTCCCGCTTTTGGTTTTGGGGGGTCCGGGGGGGGCGAGGGGGGAGGTGGGTCCGGCGCGGGGGAGGTGGGGGGGGCTGAGGGGGGTGTGGGGCGAGGGGGGGGGCAGGGGCGGGTAGGAGGGGTGGGGGGGGATGGGGGAGGACGGGGGGGGGGTGGTGGTGGTGGTGGGGGGGGTGGTGGTGATGGTGGTGGTGGTGATGGGGGCCCCCCCCCCCACCCACGAGGTTTCGGGGTCCCCCCCCGAAGACGAAGTGCTTGGCGGGGGGGGGGAGGCGGGCGGGGGGGGGTGGTGGTGGGGGGGGGGGCAGCGGGGCCGGGCTGTAAAGAGGAGGGGGGACAGGGGCTGGCGGGGAGGGGGGGGGGCCCCCCCGATGCGTTTCCCAGGGCGGTGTAAGGTGTAATGGGGGTGCGGGGGGGGGAACCCCCCCCCCCCGGGGGGCCCGTGCTGCTGGGGGGGGGCGGACAGGGGGGGTTGGGGCCCCCCGTGGAAGCGGGGGGGGGGCGGCCGAGATGGCGGGGAGGGGGGGGGGCGGCGCGGGGCGAGAAGGGGGGGGGGGTTGTTGTTGTTGGGGGGGTTGTTGGGGGGGGGGCTGTTGGGGTACGGAGGGGGGGGGGCGGCGGGGGCGGGAGGGGGGGGGGGGCCGGGACCCCCCCCACCCCCCCCTCCCCCGTGGCAATACTGAGCGTGGAGAGCCTGCAGCTTGGAGGGGGGGGTCGGAGGAGTTGGGGGGCTGGGGGGGGGGGGCGGCGGGGGGGGGGGGGGCCCTGAGGGGTGTGGGGGTGATGGTGGTGGGAGGAGGAGGAGGCCGAGGAGGAGGAGGCCGAGGCCGAAGGGCCCCCCCCCAGAGGGTGATGGTGGTGGTGGGGGGGGTGATGGGGGGGGTGGTGATGGGGGGGGGGGGGGCCCGGGGGGGCCTTTCCCGCGGCGGCTCCCGAAAAGGGACCCCAGGAAGGACGAGGAGGAGTTGGAGCCCGGGCGGGGGGGGGGGCGGGGGGGCGAGCGGCCTCCGGGGGGGGGGGGGCGGGACGGGCGGGGGGAGCTGATGATGGAGCCCTGGGGGGGGGGGGGGGGAGAGGGGGGAAAGGACCAGTTACACCAGTTACTTACACCAGTTACACCCCTTAGTTACACCAGTTAAAAGGGGAGGGGGGGGGCTGCGAGAACAGGAGCACCCCCCACCGGCCCCAGTGAAACCAGTAACCCCAGTGAAACCAGTAACCCCAGTGAGACCAGTGACCCCAGTGCCCCCAGTGCCCCCAGTGACCCCCCCACCAGCCCAGTGAGACCAGTAACCCCAGTGCCCCCAGTGACCCCCCCACCAGCCCAGTGAGACCAGTAACCCCAGTGAGACCAGTAACCCCAGTGAGACCAGTGACCCCCCCACCGGCCCAGTGAAACCAGTAACCCCAGTGAGACCAGTGACCCCAGTAACCCCAGTGACCCCCACACCAGCCCAGTGAGACCAGTAACCCCAGTGAGCCCAGTGACCCCAGTGACCCCCCCACCAGCCCAGTGAGACCAGTAACCCCAGTGAGACCAGTAACCCCAGTGACCCCAGTGACCCCCCCACCGGCCCAGTGAAACCAGTAACCCCAGTGAGACCAGTGACCCCAGTAACCCCAGTGACCCCCCCACCAGCCCAGTGAAACCAGTAACCCCAGTGAAACCAGTAACCCCAGTGACCCCCCCACCAGCCCAGTGAGACCAGTACCCCCAGTGAGACCAGTGACCCCAGTGACCCCAGTAACCCCAGTGACCCCCCCACCAGCCCAGTGAGACCAGTACCCCCAGTGAGACCAGTGACCCCAGTGACCCCAGTAACCCCAGTGACCCCCACACCAGCCCAGTGAGACCAGTAACCCCAGTGCCCCCAGTGACCCCCCCACCAGCCCAGTGAGACCAGTAACCCCAGTGAGACCAGTAACCCCAGTAACCCCAGTGACCCCCCACCGGCCCAGTGAGCCCAGTAACCCCAGTGCCCCCAGTGCCCCCCGTGACCCCGTGGGCGGGGCGCTCACCTCGATGGTGCTGTCCAGGGACCCCACGCTGTTGCGCCGGCCCCGCTTGCCTGGGGGGGAAGGGATTAGGGGGGGGCAGAGACCCCAGACCCCCCCCGAACCCCCAAATCCCCCCCAGGAGACCCCAAAATACCCCCCTGAACCCCCAAATCCGCCCCCAGGGGACCCCAAATACCTCCCTGAACCCCCAAATCCCCCCCAGGGGACCCCAAATACCCCTCTAGGACCCCGAAATTTCCCCCAGGGGACCCCAAAATCCCTCCCAGGGGACCCCAAATACCCCCCCGAACGCCCAAATCCCCCCCAGGGGACCCCAAAATACCCCCCTGAACCCCCAAATCCGCCCCCAGGGGACCCCAAATACCTCCCTGAACCCCCAAATCCCCCCAGGGGACCCCAAATACCCCTCTAGGACCCCGAAATTTCCCCCAGGGGACCCCGAAATCCCCCCTGAACCCCAAATCCCCCCCAGGAGACCCCAAATACCCCTCTAGAACCCTGAAATTCCCCCCAGGGGACCCTGAAATCCCCCCTGAACCCCCAAATCCCCCCCAGGAGACCCCAAAATACCCCCCTGAACCCCCAAATCCGCCCCCAGGGGACCCCAAATGCCCCCTTGAACCCCCAAATCCCCCCAGGGGACCCCAAAATCCCTCCCAGGGGACCCCAAATACCCCCCCGAACGCCCAAATCCCCCCCAGGGGACCCCAAAATACCCCCCTGAACCCCCAAATCCGCCCCCAGAGGACCCCAAATACCTCCCTGAACCCCCAAATCCCCCCCAGGGGACCCCAAATGCCCCTCAAGGAACCCCAAATCCCCCCCCAGACCCCCTTAAAGCCCCCCCAGGAGACCCCAAATACCCCCCGAGGACCCCCAAATCCCCCTCAAAGGACACCACATGCCCCCCTAGGACCCCCAAATCCCTCTCTAGGACCTCCAAATGCCCCTCTAGGACCTCCAAATCCCCTCAGGGGACCCCAAATGCCCCCCTAAACCCCCCCAGGACACCCCAAATCCCCCCCCAGGACCCCCATATCTCCCTCTAGGACCTCAAATCCCCCTCTAGGACCTCCAAATGTCCCTCAGGGGACCCCAAATCTCCCCTTAGGGCCCTCAAATGCCCCCCTAAACCCCCCCAGGGGACCCCAAATCCCCTCAGAGGACCCCAAATCTCCCCTTAGGGCCCTCAAATGCCCCCCTAAACCCCCCCAGGGGACCCCAAATCCCCCCCCAGGACCCCCATATCTCCCTCTAGGACCTCAAATCCCCCTCTAGGACCTCCAAATGTCCCTCAGGGGACCCCAAATCTCCCCTTAGGGCCCTCAAATGCCCCCCTAAACCCCCCCAGGGGACCCCAAATCCTCTCAGAGGACCCCAAATTCCCCCTTAGGGCCCTCAAATGCCCCCCTAAACCCCCCCAGGGGACCCCAAATCTCCCCTTAGGGCCCTCAAATGCCCCCCTAAACCCCCCCAGGGGACCCCAAATCCCCTCAGAGGACCCCAAATCCCCCCTTAGGGCCCTCAAATGCCCCCCTAAACCCCCCCAGGGGACCCCAAATCCTCTCAGAGGACCCCAAATTCCCCCTTAGGGCCCTCAAATGCCCCCCTAAACCCCCCCAGGGGACCCCAAATCTCCCCTTAGGGCCCTCAAATGCCCCCCTAAACCCCCCCAGGGGACCCCAAATCCCCTCAGAGGACCCCAAATCTCCCCTTTGGGCCCTCAAATGCCCCCCTAAACCCCCCCAGGGGACCCCAAATCTCCCCTTAGGGCCCTCAAATGCCCCCCTAAACCCCCCCAGGGGACCCCAAATCCCCTCAGCGGACCCCAAATCTCCCCTTAGGGCCCTCAAATGCCCCCCTAAACCCCCCCAGGGGACCCCAAATCCCCTCAGAGGACCCCAAATCTCCCCTTAGGGCCCTCAAATGCCCTCCTAAACCCCCCCAGGGGACCCCAAATCCCCTCAGGGGACCCCAAATCTCCCCTTAGGGCCCTCAAATGCCCTCCTAAACCCCCCCAGGGGACCCCAAATCCCCTCAGGGGACCCCAAATCCCTCCTTAGGGCCCTCAAATGCCCTCCTAAACCCCCCCAGGGGACCCCAAATCCTCTCAGGGGACCCCAAATCTCCCCTTTGGGCCCTCAAATGCCCCCCTAAACCCCCCCAGGGGACCCCAAATCCCCTCAGGGGACCCCAAATGCCCCCCTAAACCCCCCCAGGGGACGCCAACCACCCCCAGACCCCCTAAATCCCCCTTTAGGACCTCCAAACGCTCCCCACAGGACCCCAAATGCCCCTCTAGGACCCCCTAAACCCCCCCGGGGGACCCCAAATCCCCCCCCTAGAGCCCTCTAAACGCCCCTGGGGCACCCCAAATCCCCCCTTGAACCCCCAAATCCCCCTCTAGGGCCCCCAAATGCCCCCCTAAACCCCCCCAGGGCACCCCAACATTCCCCCCTAGGACCCCATATCTCCCTCTGGGACCCCCAAATCCCCCTCTAGGACCTCCAAACGCTCCCGACAGGACCACAAATCCCCCTCTAGGACCCCAAATCCCCCGGACCCCCATATCTCCTTCTAGGACCCCAAATCCCCCTCTAGGACCTCCCAACGCTCCCGACAGGACCCCAAATCCCCCCCTAGGACCCCCATATCTCCCTCTAGGACCCCAAATCCCCCTCTAGGACCTCCAAACGCTCCCGACAGGACCACAAATGCCCCCCTAGGACCCCCTAAACCCCCCGGGGGACCCCCAAATCCCCCCCCAGACCCCTCTAAACGCCCCCGGGGCACCCCAAATTCCCCCCTGAACCCCCAAATCCCCCTCTAGGACCCCAAATCCCCCCCTAGGACCCCCATATCTCCCTGTAGGACCCCAAATCCCCCTCTAGGACCTCCAAACGCTGCCCACAGGACCCCAAATGCCCCCCTAGGACCCCCTAACCCCCCCCGGGGGACCCCAAATCCCCCCCCTAGAGCCTTCTAAACGCCCCTGGGGCACCCCAAATCCCCCCTGAACCCCTAAATCCCCCTCTAGGACCCCAAATCCCCCTCTAGGACCTCCAAACGCTCCCCATGGGACCCCAAATGCCCCCCTAGGACCCCCTAAACCCCCCCCCCGGGCACCCCAAATCCCCCCCCGAACCCCCAAGCCCCCCTCACCGCTGTCGGAGAGGTCGCGCAGGGAGCTGCTGAGCGCGCTGCGTTTGAGCCCCTCGCCGGGCCCGAAGCTCTCGTCGAGGCTGCTGCGGCTCAGCCCGTTGAGAGCCTCGCGGGGGGACCCTGCGCCCCGACACCCCGACACCCCCTTCTGCTTCTCCAGCTCCGCTGGGGAGGCGGGGACAGGGCACCGGTGACCCCCCCAGTCACACCAGTAACACCCCAGTGACCCCCCCAGCCAGACCAGTGACCCCCAGGGACCCCTGTGATCCCTCCCAGTGCCCCCAGTCCCTCCCAGTGTCCCCTCCCATTCCCTCCCAGTCCCCCAACACCCCTCCCAGTCCGTCCCGGTCCCTCCCAGCCCCTTCCAGCCCTTCCCAGTCCCTCCCAGTCCCTCCCAGTGCTTCCAGACCCCCTCCCAGTCCCTCCCAGTGTCCCCTCCAGTGCTCCCAGTCCCTCCTAACACCCCTCCCAGTCCATCCCAGTGCTCCCAGTCCCTCCCAGTCCTTCCCAGTCTCCCTATTCTGGTCTCCCAGTCCCTCCCAGTCCTCCCAGTCCCTCTATTCCGCTCTCCCAGTCCCTCCCAGTCCCTCCCAGTCCCTCCCAGTCCCTCTATTCTGGTCTCCCAGTCCTCCCAGTCCCTCCCAGTCCCCCCCCAGTCCCTCCCAGTCCCTCCCAGTCCCTCTATTCTGGTCTCCCAGTCCTCCCAGTCCCTCCCAGTCCCTCCCAGTCCCTCTATTCTGGTCTCCCAGTCCTCCCAGTCCCCCCGCAGTCCCTCCCAGTCCCTCCCAGTCCTCCCAGTCCCTCCCAGTCCCCCTATTCTGCTCTCCCAGTCCCTCCCAGTCCCTCCCAGTCCTCCCAGTCCTCCCAGTCCCTCCCAGTCCCCCTATTCTGCTCTCCCAGTCCCTCCCAGTCCCTCCCAGTCCTCCCAGTCCTCCCAGTCCCTCCCAGTCCCTCTATTCTGGTCTCCCAGTCCCTCCCAGTCCTCCCAGTCCCTCCCAGTCCCCCTATTCTGCTCTCCCAGTCCCTCCCAGTCCCTCCCAGTCCTCCCAGTCCCTCCCAGTCCCTCTATTCTGGTCTCCCAGTCCCTCCCAGTCCCTCCCAGTCCCTCCCAGTCCCCCTATTCTGCTCTCCCAGTCCCTCCCAGTTCCCTCCCAGTCCTCCCAGTCCCTCCCAGTCCTCCCAGTCCCTCCCAGTCCCCCTATTCTGGTCTCCCAGTCCCTCCCAGTCCCTCCCAGTTCCCTCCCAGTCCCTCCCAGTCCCTCCCAGTTCCCTCCCAGTCCCTCCCAGTTCCCTCCCAGTCCCTCCCAGTCCCTCCCAGTTCCCTCCCAGTCCCTCCCAGTCCCCCCCCAGTCCCTCCCAGTCCCTCCCAGTCCCTCCCAGTCCCCTCCCAGTCCCTCCCAGTCCCTCCCAGTCCCCCCCCAGTCCCTCCCAGTCCCTCCCAGTTCCCTCCCAGTCCCTCCCAGTTCCCTCCCAGTCCCTCCCAGTCCCTCCCAGTCCCCCTATTCTGGTCTCCCAGTCCCTCCCAGTCCCTCCCAGTTCCCTCCCAGTCCCTCCCAGTCCCTCCCAGTCCCCCTATTCTGGTCTCCCAGTCCCTCCCAGTCCCTCCCAGTTCCCTCCCAGTCCCTCCCAGTCCCTCCCAGTCCCCCTATTCTGGTCTCCCAGTCCCTCCCAGTCCCTCCCAGTCCCTCCCAGTCCCTCCCAGTTCCCTCCCAGTCCCTCCCAGTCCCTCCCAGTCCCCCTATTCTGGTCTCCCAGTCCCTCCCAGTTCCCTCCCAGTCCCTCCCAGTCCCCCTATTCTGGTCTCCCAGTCCCTCCCAGTCCGTCCCAGTCCCTCCCAGTCCGTCCCAGTCCCTCCCAGTCCGTCCCAGTCCCTCCCAGTCCCTCCCAGTCCCTCCCAGTCCGTCCCAGTCCCTCCCAGTCCGTCCCAGTTCCCTCCCAGTCCGTCCCAGTCCCTCCCAGTCCCTCCCAGTCCCTCCCAGTCCGTCCCAGTGCCCCTGTTGTGGGTTCCCAGTGGCTCCCGGCGGCTCGCGGCGGCTCACCCTCGACGCGGTACTTCTCCATCTCCTGGACCTCGGCCACGGACTCGCGGAGGTCGCTGGCGAAGCGCAGCCGGTCCTGGGGACTGGGCGCGTTGAAGACGATGAGGACCTTGCGCTCCCCGCCCGGCGCCGCCGACAGCAGCTTGATCCCAAACTGGTAATCTGGGAGGGGGGAGGGGACGCGGCGTGAGGGACACGGCACCCGCCTCGGGGGGACGGAGGGGGACAGGGACCACCAGGAACATCTGGAGAACGTCTGAGGGACCTCATGGAGGACATCAGGGAGGTTCTATGGAGGACACCATGGGAGGAGATAGAGGGGACATCATGGGAGACCCCATGGAGGGGCTGGAGAAGGAGAGGAACCACGAGGAACCTCACGGAGAACGTAAGGAACATCTGGAGAAGGTGGGAGGAACGTCATGGAGGACATCAAGGAGGTTTTATGGAGGACACCACGGGAGGAGATAGAGGGGACGTCATGGGAGACCCTATGGAGGGGCTGGAGAAGGAGAGGAACCACGAGGAACCTCATGGAGGACATCAAGGGGGTTCTATGGAGGACACCATGGGAGAAGACAGAGGGGACGTCATGGGAGACCCTATGGAGGGGCTGGAGGGGGAGAGAAACCCACAGAGAACATCTGGAGAACATGAGGAACATCTGGAGAACATGAGGAACATCTGGAGAACATCTGAGGAACATCATGGAGGACATCAAGGGGGTTCTATGGAGGACACCGTGGGAGAAGATAGAGGGGACACCATGGGAGACCCTATGGAGGGGCTGGAGAAGGAGAGGAACCACGAGGAACCTCATGGAGAATGTGAGGAACATCTGGAGAACATCTGAGGAACCTCATGGAGAACATCAAGGAGGTTTTATGGAGGACACCATGGGAGAAGACAGAGGGGACGTCATGGGAGACCCTATGGAGGCCACCACGGAGCAGGCTCTGGAGGCCCCGGGGAAGATGGAGTTGGAGCCCCCGAGGAGGCCCCGGAGGTGGCCGTGGGGCTCACAGGCGTTCTGGAAGAGCTGCATGTGCATCTCCACCAGGGGGAAGCTCTGCCGGAAGCTGTAGGTCACCAGGATCTTCTTCTTCTGGAAGATCTTCGTCACCTGCCGAAGCCACCGAGGTTGGTGGGGGAGGGGGGTGGTCAAGGGGAAGGTCCACGGGGACCTCCCCCTTCCGAGGTTCTCCAGGGGGGTCTCGGGGGGCGTCTCACCACCAGGAGGTCGTTGAAGAGGAAGACCTCGCGCTGATGGAGCCCCAGGCGCTGCGGCCGGTTGGGGTCGGGGACCTCGTAGAGTTGGCAGCAGCAAACCAGGCGCCGGTGGGGGAGGGACAGGACCTGGGGACACGAGGAGGTGGGGGGGTCAGGAGCAAGGGGACACCCCACCCCGCCGAGAAATCCACTGGGGGGGCACCTAGAAGATCCTCCACGGAGCCACCGAGAACATCCACCTTGGAGCCACCTAGAACGTCCCTTATGGAGCCACCTAGAAGATCCTCCACGGAGCCACCTAGAAGATCCTCCATGGAGCCACCTAGAAGATCCTCCGTGGAACCACCGAGAACATCCACCTTGGAGCCACCTAGAACGTCCCCTATGGGGCCACCTAGAATGTCCCTCATAGGTCACCTAAACATCCTCCATGAGGTCACCTAGAAATTACTCCATGGGGTCACCTAGAATGTCCCTTATGGAGCCACCTAGAAGATCCTCCATGGAGCCACCTAGAACGTCCCCTATGGGGTCACCAAGAAAGTCTTTGATGGGGCCACCTAGAAATTACTCCATGGAGCCACATAGAAGATCCTCCTTGGAGCCACCTAGAAAGTCTCTCATAGGTCACCTAGAAAGTCCTCTATAGGGTCACCTAGAAAGTTCTCCACGGGGTCACCTAGAATGTCCCCTATGGGGTCACCTAGAAGATCCGCCATGAGGTCACCTAGAAATTACTCCATGGGGTCACCAAGAACATTCTCTATGGAGCCACCCAGAACCTCCTCATGGAGCCACCTAGAACCTCCTCATGGAGCCACCTAGAACCTCCTCATGGGGCCACCCAGAACCTCCTCATGGAGCCACCTAGAACCTCCTCATGGAGCCACCCAGAAACTCCTCATGGAGCCACCCAGAACCTCCTCATGGAGCCACCCAGAACCTCCCCATGGAGCCACCCAGAACCTCCTCATGGAGCCACCTAGAACCTCCTCATGGAGCCACCCAGAAACTCCTCATGGAGCCACCCAGAAACTCCTCATGGAGCCACCCAGAACCTCCTCATGGAGCCACCCAGAACCTCCCCATGGAGCCACCTAGAAGCTCCTCATGGAGCCACCCAGAAGCTCCTCATGGAGCCACCTAGAACCTCCTCATGGAGCCACCCAGAACATTCTCTATGGAGCCACCTAGAAGCTCCCCATGGAGCCACCCAGAAGCTCCCCATGGAGCCACCTAGAACCTCCTCACGGAGCCACCCAGAACCTCCTCATGGAGCCACCCAGAACCTCCTCATGGAGCCACCTAGAACCTCCTCATGGAGCCACCTAGATGCTCCTCATGGAGCCACCTGGCACATTCTCCATGAAGCCACCTAGAAGCTCCCCATGGAGCCACCCAGAACCTCCTCATGGAGCCACCTAGAAGGTCCCCATGGAGCCACCTAGAAGCTCCTCATGGAGCCACCCAGAACCTCCTCATGGAGCCACCTAGAAGCTCCCCATGGAGCCACCTAGAACCTCCCCATGGAGCCACCCAGAACCTCCTCACGGAGCCACCTAGAAGGTCCCCATGGAGCCACCCAGAAGCTCCTCATGGAGCCACCTGGCACATTCCCCATGGAGCCACCCAGAAGCTCCTCATGGAGCCACCTAGAAGGTCCCCATGGAGCCACCCAGAACCTCCTCATGGAGCCAACTAGAACCTCCTCATGGAGCCACCTAGAACCTCCTCATGGAGCCACCTAGAAGCTCCTCATGGAGCCACCCAGAAGCTCCTCATGGAGCCACCTAGAACCTCCTCATGGAGCCACCTAGAACCTCCCCATGGAGCCACCCAGAACATTCTCTATGGAGCCACCCAGAAGCTCCTCATGGAGCCACCCAGAACCTCCTCATGGAGCCACCCAGAACCTCCTCATGGAGCCACCCAGAACCTCCCCATGGAGCCACCTAGAAGCTCCTCATGGAGCCACCCAGAACCTCCTCATGGAGCCACCCAGAACCTCCTCATGGAGCCACCCAGAACCTCCCCATGGAGCCACCTAGAAGCTCCTCATGGAGCCACCCAGAAGCTCCTCATGGAGCCACCTAGAACCTCCTCATGGAGCCACCCAGAACATTCTCTATGGAGCCACCTAGAAGGTCCTCATGGAGCCACCCAGAACCTCCTCATGGAGCCACCCAGAACCTCCCCATGGAGCCACCTAGAAGCTCCTCATGGAGCCACCCAGAAGCTCCTCATGGAGCCACCTAGAAGGTCCCCATGGAGCCACCCAGAACCTCCTCATGGAGCCACCTAGAACCTCCTCATGGAGCCACCTAGATGCTCCTCATGGAGCCACCTGGCACATTCTCCATGAAGCCACCTAGAAGCTCCCCATGGAGCCACCTAGAAGCTCCTCATGGAGCCACCCAGAAGCTCCCCATGGAGCCACCTAGAAGCTCCTCATGGAGCCACCTAGAAGGTCCCCATGGAGCCACCTAGAAGCTCCCCATGGAGCCACCTAGAAGCTCCTCATGGAGCCACCTAGAAGGTCCCCATGGAGCCACCTAGAAGGTCCCCCTGGAGCCACCCACCGGCTTCTTGCCGACGATCATCCTCTCGACGGCCTGGACCTGGGACACGTGGTCGTCGTTGGTCCTCAGCTCGCGGCTCTGGATGCGCTGGTAGATGCCCACCAGCATCTCGCGGGGGATGTCCTCCCCGTTGTCCACCCCTGGCGAGAAGAAGAAACCAACCGTAGGACCTGGAGAACCTGGAAAAATCCTTGTGGGGAGGGCTTGGAGAAGACACGGAGGCGGTGGTGGGACCTCACCTCGGAGGTTCTTGATGAAGTCCTCGAGCTTCATCTTGCGCTCGGCCTTGACGCTGGGGCTGTACATGTCGGTGTTGAGGAGGATGATGGCGAAGGCCAAGATGAAGATGGTGTCCGGGTTGCGGAACTGGCGCAGGAGGGCGGCGTTGCACACGCAGAACCGCTGGCTGCCGGGGGGGGACACCACCTGCTCGCCCGGGACCTCCGCTGGCCCACGGGGACCTCCTCGGCTCCTCCCGGGGTCGCCTAGAACTTCCTTTGATCCATAGAACCTCCTCGGTTCCTCCACGGGGCCACCTAGAAGCTCCTGTGAGCCATAGAACCTCCTCGGTTCCTCCACAGGGCCACCTAGAAGCTCCTTTGATCCAAGGAACCTCCTCGGTTCCTCCACGGGGCCACCTAGAAGCTCCTTTGATCCAAGGAACCTCCTCGGTTCCTCCACGGGGCCACCTAGAAGCTCCTCGGAGCCATAGAACCTCCTCGGTTCCTCCACGGGGCCACCAAGAACCTCCTGTGAGCCATAGAACCTCCTCGGTTCCTCCACGGGGCCACCTAGAAGCTCCTTTGAGCCATAGAACCTCCTCGGTTCCTCCAGGGACCACCAAGAACCTCGTCTGATGGGTCACCTAGAACCTCATCTGGCCCATGGGTCTTCTCACCAGGTCCATGGGGTCACCTAGAAGCTCGTCTGAGCCAGGGAACCTCCTCGGTTCCTCCACGGGGCCACCAAGAACCTCGTCTGACCTCCGTTTCTCCTTCTTGGGTTCGTGGGGTCACCTAGAACCTCATCTGATGGGTCACCTAGAGCCTCATCTGGCCCACGGGTCTTCTTCCCTGGTCCATGGGGTCACCTAGAAGCTCCTCTGAGCCAGGGAACCTCCTCGGTTCCTCCATGGGGTCACCTAGAGCCTCATCTGAGCCCTGGATCTCCTCCCCTGGTCCATGGGGTCGCCTAGAACCTCATCTGATGGGTCACCTAGAGCCTTATCTGACCCCATGGAGGAACCAAGGAGACCCATGGGGTCACCTAGAAGCTCCTCTGATCCATGGAATCTCCTTGGTTCCTCCATGGGGTCACCAAGAACCTCATCTGACCTCCGTTTCTCCTTCTTGGGTTCATGGGGTCACCTAGAACCTCATCTGATGGGTCACCTAGAGCTTCATCTGGCCCACGGGTCTTCTTCCCTGGTCCATGGGGTCACCTAGAAGCTCCTCTGAGCCAGGGAACCTCCTCGGTTCCTCCATGGGGTCACCTAGAGCCTCATCTGAGCCCTGGATCTCCTCGGTTCCGCCATGGGGTCACCTAGAACCTCCTCTGAGCCCTGGATCTCCTCCCCTGGTCCACGGGGTCACCTAGAACCTCATCTGATGGGTCCCCTGGAACCTCCTCTGAGCCCTGGAGCTCCATCCTTGGTCCACGGGGCCACCTAGAACCTCGTCCCATGGGTCACAAGAACCTCCTCTGACCCCATAATCTCCATCCTTGGTCCATGGGGTCACCTAGAACCTCGTCCCATGGGTCACAAGAACCTCCTCTGACCCCATAATCTCCATCCTTGGTCCATGGGGTCACCTAGAACCTCGTCCCATGGGTCACAAGAACCTCCTCTGCCCCCTGGAGCTCCTCGCTTGCTCCACGAAGAACCGCGATGACCTCCCAGGACCCCCCGGTCCCTCACCTGAAGGCCTCGATCAACCTCTCGACCTTCTGGGCTTCTCCTTGAACCCGAATGTGCGACTGGAACTTGCGCAGAGCTTCGTCCAGCTCCATCCCGGAGAAGTCCATCTCGTCCACCACGCAGCTGCAGGAGAAACCCAAGGCGCGGTGGGTGGCCCCTGAGGCCCCGGTGGGACCTCCAGGAGATCCCCCGCGGGGCCGCCGGCTCCTTACTCGAGGACGTCGCGGTTGAATTGCTTCTGCCGGTTGCCCAGGAACTCCCCGATCATCTGGCGGCTCAGGCCCTTCCTCTCCAGGATGAAGTGGGCCACCCCCAGCGGCGTGTCCGACAGGAAGCCCCTCTCGATCAGGTACTGGATGCCCTTCTCGGGCTTCCTGAGGAGAAAGCGGGGGGAGATGTGGCCCTCAAAAGGCGGCTGGAAGGTTCTACGAGCCACCGGGACCTTCCTACGGGGCCTCCAAGACCATCGAGATCTTCTTATGGGGCATCGTGAGCTTCCTATGGGGCCACCAGGGTCATCATGATGTTCCTATGGGGCCTCCAAGATCATCAAGATCTTCCTGAGGGTCATCGTGAGCTTCCTATGGGGCCACCAGGGTCATCATGATGTTCCTATGGGGCCTCCAAGATCATTAAGATCATCTTATGGGTCATCGTGAGCTTCCTGTGGGGCCACCAAGGTCATCATGACATTCTTATGATGTTCCTATGGGGCCTCCAAGATCATTAAGATCATCTTATGGGTCATCGTGAGCTTCCTATGGGGCCACCAGGGTCATCAAGATCTTCCTGAGGGTCATCATGAGCTTCCTATGGGGCCACCAAGGTCATCATGATGTTCCCATGGGGCCTCCAAGATCATCAAGATCTTCCTGAGGGTCATCATGAGCTTCCTATGGGGCCTCCAAGATCATCAAGATCATCTTATGGGTCATCGTGAGCTTCCTATGGGGCCACCAAGGTCATCATGATGTTCTTATGATGTTCCTATGGGGCCTCCAAGATCATCAAGATCTTCTTATGGGTCATCATGAGCTTCCTATGGGGCCTCCAAGATCATCAAGATCTTCTTATGGGTCATCGTGAGCTTCCTATGGGGCCTCCAAGATCATCAAGATCTTCTTGTGGGTCATGAGCTTCCTATGGGGCCACCAAGGTCTTTCTATGGGGTCACCAAGGCCTTCCTATGGGCCACCCAGGTCATCACGACCTTCCTATGGGTCATCATGGTCTTCCTATGGGGCCACCAAGGCCATCACGGGCTTCCTGTGGGTCATCATAAGCTTCCTATGGGGCCACCAAGGTCATCATGGCCTTCCTATGGGTCATCATAGTCTTTCTATGGGGCCACCAAGGTCATCATGACCTTCCTATGGGTCACCGTGGTCTTCCTTTGAGGCCACCAAGGTCATCATGACCTTCCTATGGGTCATTGTGGTCTTTCTTTGAGGCCACCAAGATCATCATGACCTTCCTAGGGGTCATCATGACCTTCTTATGGGTCACCATGATGTTCCTATGGGGCCACCAAGGTCACTATGACCTTCCTATGGGTCACCATGATCTTCCTATGGGCCATCATGACATTCCTATGGGGCCACCAAGGCCACCACGACCTTCCTAGGGGCCCCCGTGACCTCCTATGGAGCCACCGAGGCCCCCCCCCCTCCCTTTTCTCCACCCCCTTCTCCCCATTGAAGCTGGTAGAACATCCCCCTGGCGTCCACCACCACTTCCACCCCCTCCCACCGCCGGGGACCTCCCAGAGCGGCCCCGTCCCCTCCTTCTGGAGCCCCAGACTCCACCCCACGTCCCGGCCGGGGCCTCCAGGCCTCGGTTCCTCCTCCTCGTCCTCCTCCTCCTCACTTGTTGAAGAGGTTGAGGCCGATGCGGTACTGGCGCCGCTGGACGACGTCGTTGTGGAGGGCGGGCGAGTCCCAGCTCTGCCGCGGCTCCCGCTGGTAGGTGGGGGCCTTGCCGGGAGGTCCCCCCGGCGGCTGCGTGGGAGGAGCCGCCATGGCTGAAGGAGGAGGAGGAGGAGGCGGTGGAGGTGGCCTCCTCAAGCTCTCCCGCGAGGAGGAACCCGACGAGCAGTTGAGGCTCTCGTTGGACTCGGAGCTGCTCCCCAAGCTCTCGTTGTCTCCATCGGAACCTTCCTGGGGAGGCGGCGGCAGAGGAGCCACCGCCGAGGGGGGGGGTGGTGGAGGTGGTGGTGGTGGTGGCCCCGGGGGGACCTCGGGGTGGAAGCAGCGGTGGGGAGGACCTCCTCGGGGCAAGGTGCCCCCGGCGGTGGCCCCGTCGCGCTCGTAGGGGCCTCCGCGGTTGACGGAGCCGCGCTCGGAGCGGTCGCTGAGGTCGGCCGAGCTGTCGCTGGGGGGCTCCACGGTCAACAAGGGCGGGTGGCCACCTCCTCCTCCACCAGGTCCACCACCTCCACCAGGTCCACCACCAGGTCCTCCTCGAGCTCGGCACTCGAGGCAGGAGGGACCGCGGCGCGGAGGCTCCTCGGGAGGTCCCCAGCGTTCCACCGCCGAGCCAGAAGAAGAAGATGGTGGAGGAGGTTGAGGAGCAGAAGGTGGAGGAGAAGGCGCCGCGGTGGCCGCAGAAGGTTCCGGGCTCGGAGGGCGCTCGGGAGAACGAGGAGAAGCCGGGAGGCCCTCGTCCAGGTAGAGGGTGACGTCGCTGGTGGAGGTGGCGGCGCTGTCGCCCGCGGGGACAACCCCCCCCAGGGCCTCGTCGATGGAGGCCGCCAGCGACTTCACCTGAGGGCGAGGAGGACGAGGCGTTAGGGTCAGGAGAAGACAACCAGGAGAAACAAGGGCGCCCGGGGACCTCAACGTGGGTTTCGGGACCTCGACGTGGTTCTTGTTGACCTCAACGTGGGTTTTGGGACCTCAACGTGGTTCTTGGGACCTCAACGTGGTTCTTGTTGACCCCAACATGGTTCTTGGGACCTCAACGTGGTTTTTGGGACCTCAACGTGGTTCTTGTTGACCCCAACATGGTTCTTGTTGACCCCAACATGGTTCTTGGGACCTCAACATGGTTCTTGGGACCTCAACGTGGTTCTTGTTGACCCCAATGTGGTTCTTGGGGCCTCAACGTGGTTTTTGGGGCCTCAACGTGGTTCTTGTTGACCCCAATGTGGTTCTTGGGACCTCAACGTGGTTCTTGGGACCTCAGTGTGGTTCTTGTTGACCCCAATGTGGTTCTTGGGAACCCGTCAAGGTTCTTGTGACCCCATCAAGGTTCTTACGATCCCCTCGTGGTCCCTGTGACCTCAACGTGGTTCCCATGACCTCGTCATGATCCCCCCCGACCTCGTCATGGCTCCTGTGGTCCCATCATGGTTCTTGTTGACCTCAACATGGTTCCCATGACCTCATCATGGTCCCCAAGATCTCAACATGGTCCCTGTGACCCCGTCGTGGTTCTTGGGACCTTCCATGAACCTTGGGACCTCCATGACGCCCATGACCTCCATCACCCCCATGATCTCCATGACCCCAATGACCCCCACGATCTCCAAGACCACAATGACCCTCATGACCCCAATGACCCCCATGTCCTCCATGATCCCAATGACCCCCATCATCTCCAAGACCACAATGATCCTCGTGACCCCAGTGACCCTCATGACCCCAATGACCCCCATTCCCTCCATGACCCCAACGACCCCCATGATCTCCAAGTCTTCAATGACCTTCATGACCCCATGACCTCAATGACCCCCATGATCTCCAAGACCCCAATGATCCTTGTGACCCCCATGACCCCCATGACCCCAATGACCCTCAAAACCCAACGACCCCCATTCCCTCCATGACCCTAACGACCCCCATGACCTCCAAGCCCACAATGACCCCCATGACCCCAATGACCCCCATGATCTTCAAGTCTTCAATGACCCTCATGACCCCAATGACCCCCATGATCTCCAAGCCCACAATGACCCCCCTGACCCCAATGACCCCCATGTCCTCCATGACCCCAATGACCCCAACGACCCCCATGATCTCCAAGTCTTCAATGACCCTCATGACCCCAATGACCCCCATGATCTCCAAGCCCACAATGACCCCCCTGACCCCAATGACCCCCATGATCTCCATGACCCCAATGACCCTCAAAACCCAACGACCCCCATTCCCTCCATGACCCTAACGACCCCCATGATCTCCAAGCCCACAATGACCCCCATGACCCCAATGACCCCATGACCTCCAAGCCCACAATGACCCCCATGACCCCAATGACCCCCATGATCTTCAAGTCTTCAATGACCCCCATGACCCCAATGACCCCCATGATCTCCAAGCCCACAATGACCCCCATGACCCCAACGACCCCCATGTCCTCCATGACCCCAATGACCCCCATGATCTCCAAGACCACAATGACCCTCATGACCCCCCTGACCCCAATGACCTCCATGATATCCATGACCCCAATGACCTTCATGACCCCCATGATCCCCATTCCCTCCATGACCCCAATGACCCCCATGACCTCCAAGCCCACAATGACCCCCATGACCCCAACGACCCCATGACCTCCAAGCCCACAATGACCCCCATGACCCCCATGTCCTCCATGACCCCATGACCCCAACGACCCCCATGACCTCCAAGCCCACAATGACCCCCATGACCCCAATGACCCCCATGATCTTCAAGTCTTCAATGACCCCCATGACCCCAATGACCCCCATGATCTCCAAGCCCACAATGACCCCCATGACCCCAACGACCCCCATGTCCTCCATGACCCCAATGACCCCAACGACCCCCATGATCTCCAAGTCTTCAATGACTCCCATGACCCCAACGACCCCCATGATCTCCAAGACCCCAATGACCCTCATGACCCCAACAACCTCCATGTCCTCCATGACCCCCACGACCCCCATGAGCCCCGTGCCCCCCACCTGCTGCGCGAAGGCCTCCTCCAGGTCTCCGGCGGCGCCTCCGAAGTCGGCCGAGGCCGAGAGCTGCCGCGCGGGGCTGGCGGCTCCTCCGGCTCCTCCGCCGCCTCCTCCTCCTCCTCCCGCGCCGCCGGCCTCGCCGGGGGCCCCCCCTCCGTCCAGGCCGGCGCGGCACGACCCCCCGTAGCGCGGCGCCCGCCGGGGCCCCCCCAGGACGCCCTCGTCCAGCGAGGCGGGTTTCCCCTGGAAATAGGGCGGCGGAGGAGGAGGAGGCCCCGGCGCCGGAGCCGGGGGGCCCCGGTCGTACTCCTCGAAGGAGAATTGGAGGCGCAGGCCCGGCAGAGCCAGGCGGCGGGCGCGGCCGCCCTCGCTGCGCAGCCGCTCGAACTTCTGAGCCATGCGGTAGCGCCGGAAGGCCGCCTGGATGGTGCGGGCGGCGCGGCGCGTGCGGAAGTAGCCGCCGTACTTGCGCTCCAGCATCTCCACCTGAGGGGAAAACCAAGATGGAGACGGCGAGGAGGGAGACGGCGAGGCCGGCGGGACGCGGGGGGACGGGGGGAGTCGGCGAGACGGAGGGACGGGGGCGGCAAGATGGGGGCAGCAAGATGGCGGATGTTGGGGATGGATGGAGGCGTCAAGATGGGGGCATCAAGATGGGGACATCAAGATGGAGGCATCGAGATGGAGGTGTCAAGACAGGGACATCAAGATGGAGGCGTCAAGACGGGGACGTCAAGACGGGGACGTCAAGATGGAGGCGTCAAGATGGGGGATGTTGGGTATGGATGGGGGCGTCAAGATGGAGGATGTTGGGGATGGATGGAGGCGTCAAGATGGGGGCATCAAGATGGGGACATCAAGATGGAGGCATCGAGATGGAGGCGTCAAGACAGGGACATCAAGGTGGAGGTGTCAAGATGGAAGCGTCAAGATGGAGGATGTTGGGGATGGATGGAGGCATCAAGATGGAGGCGTCAAGATGGGGGATGTTGGGGATGGATGGAGGCGTCAAGATGGAGATATGGGGGCGTCAAGACGGGGGCGTCAAGACGGGGGCGTCAAGATGGAGGATGTTGGGTATGGATGGAGGCGTCAAGATGGGGGCATCAAGATGGGGACATCAAGATGGAGGCATCGAGATGGAGGTGTCAAGACAGGGACATCAAGATGGAGGCGTCAAGACAGGGACGTCAAGACGGGGACGTCAAGATGGAGGCGTCAAGATGGAGGCGTCAAGATGGGGGATGTTGGGGATGGATGGGGGCATCAAGATGGGGGATGTTGGGGATGGATGGAGGCATCAAGATGGAGGATGTTGGGGATGGATGGGGGCATCAAGATGGGGGATGTTGGGGATGGATGGAGGCGTCAAGATGGGGGCATCAAGATGGGGACATCAAGATGGAGGCATCGAGATGGAGGCGTCAAGACAGGGACATCAAGGTGGAGGTGTCAAGATGGAAGCGTCAAGATGGAGGATGTTGGGGATGGATGGAGGCATCAAGATGGAGGCGTCAAGATGGGGGATGTTGGGGATGGATGGAGGCGTCAAGATGGAGATATGGGGGCGTCAAGATGGGGGCGTCAAGACGGGGGCGTCAAGACGGGGGCGTCAAGATGGAGGATGTTGGGTATGGATGGAGGCGTCAAGATGGGGGCATCAAGATGGGGACATCAAGATGGAGGCATCGAGATGGAGGTGTCAAGACAGGGACATCAAGATGGAGGCGTCAAGACAGGGACGTCAAGACGGGGACGTCAAGATGGAGGCGTCAAGATGGGGGATGTTGGGTATGGATGGGGGCGTCAAGATGGAGGCATCAAGATGGGGGATGTTGGGTATGGATGGAGGCGTCAAGGTGGGGGCGTCAAGATGGGGGATGTTGGGTATGGATGGAGGCATCAAGATGGAGGCATCAAGATGGGGATGTTGGGTATGGATGGAGGCGTCAAGGTGGAGGCGTCAGGATGGGGATGCGGGGTCATGGATGGAGTCACCAAGATGGAGGCATCAAGATGGAGATATGGATGGGGACATCAAGATGGGGGCCTTGGAAACATGGATGGAGTCACCAAGATGGAGATCTGGGGGCACCAAGATGGTGGCATCAAGACTGGAGACATGGGCACATGGATGGGGACACCAAGATGGGGACATGGGCTATGGATGTGGCACCAAGGTGGGGGCATCAAGATAGGGACCACCACATGCGTCTGGTGACCATCTCATGGCTTTGGTGACCACCATGTGGCTTTGGTGACCATCATACATGGCTTTGGTGACCACCATGTGAAGTTGATGATCATCATACATGGCTTTGGTGACCATCGCATGGGTTTGGTGACCACCACATGGCATCTCATGGCTTTGGTGACCACCACATGGCTTTGGTGACCATCTCATGGGTTTGGTGACCATCTCATGGCTTTGGTGACCACCATGTGAAGCTGATGATCATCATACATGAGTTTGGTGACCACCACGTGGGTTTGGTGACCATCTCATGGCTTTGGTGACCACTTCATGGCTTTGGTGACCAGCACATGGCTTTGGTGACCACCATACATGGGTTTGGTGACCACCCTGGAGATGTTGGGGGGTTCCCTCGGTACCTTCTTGTCCTGCAGGTCGGTGGAGAGCTCGTAGGTGTCGCTCAGCGCCTTGGGCCTCTTGCTCTCCTCCTCCTCCTCCTGCTTCCGGAGGGCGACGCTGGCCGGCTGGGGGGGCAGGCGGGACCAGCCCAGGCCTGGAGATCCTCCTCCTCCTCCTCCAGCTCCTCCAGCTCCACCACCAGAACCTCCTGGGCCTTGGGGGTGACCGCGATACGGGGCGGGACGCCCGGGGCTCTCAGTTCCTGGACCTCCAGCTTCGCTGCCTGGAGCTTCGCCGTCCACGCTGCGGTGGTGGTGGGGGGGACATCGAGTCATCTCCTGGTTGGGACCTTCCGAAGCACCTCGAGATCCTCAAGGAACCTCAAGGGGTCTTCAAGGAACCTCAAGGTGGCTTCAAGAACCTCCAAGGTGGCCTCAAGAGCCTCCCAAGTGGCTTCAAGGAACCTCAAAATGACCTCAAGGAACCCTAGGGTGGCCTCAAAGTGGCCTCAAGGATCCCAAGGTGGCCTCAAGGACCTCAAGGTGGCCTCAAGGACCCCAAGGGGGCTTCAAGGACCTCTCAGGTGGCTTCAAGAACCTCAAAATGACCTCAAGGAACCCTAAGGTGGCCTCAAAGTGGCCTCAAGGATCCCAAGGTGGCCTCAAGGACCTCAAGGTGGCCTCAAGGACCCCAAGGGGGCTTCAAGGACCTCTCAGGTGGCTTCAAGAACCTCAAAATGACCTCAAGGAACCCTAAGGTGGCCTCAAAGTGGCCTCAAGGATCCCAAGGTGGCCTCAAGGAACCCCCACATGGCCTCAAGGACCTCAAGGTGGCCTCAAGAACCCCAAGGGGGCTTCAAGGACCCCTCAGGTGGCTTCAAGAACCTCAAAATGACCTCAAGGAACCTCAAGGTGGCCTCAAGGACCCTCAAGGTGGCTTCAAGAAGCTCTCAGGTGACCTCAAGGACCTCCAGGTGGCCTCAAGGACCTTCTAGGTGGCCTCAAGGACCTCCAGGTGGCCTCAAGGACCTTCTAGGTGGCTTCAAGGAACCTCAAGGTGGCCTCAAGGACCTCCAGGTGGCCTCAAGGACCTTCAGGTGGCCTCAAGGACCTTCTAGGTGGCCTCAAGGACCTCCAGGTGGCTTCAAGAACCTCCCAGGTGGCCTCAAGGACCTCCCAGGTGGCCTCAAGGACCTCCAGGTGGCCTCAAGGACCTTCTAGGTGGGACACACGGACCCCCCCCCATCCCCAATGGGATCCAGGCATCCAGAAAGGAGGGATAAGGGGGGGGGTGTTAATTAGACTGTTTTAATTAGGCTGCGTTAATTAGAAAGGCTTAATTAGGGGTGTCAATGAGAAGGAGATAATTAGGGGGCTTCATTTGGGGGGTTAATTGGGGTGTTTTAATTACAGGGGGTTAACTAGAGGGGGTTAATTAGGGGCCTGAATGATGAGGGTCAAAGGGGGAGTTAAAAAAAAAGAGGGGGGTCAGGGAAGGGTTAATGAGGCTGGGGGCTAATTAAGATGAGCGTAATTAAGGGGTTAATGGGGAGGAAGGGGTTATTGGGAGGAAGGGGTTAATGAGGAGGGGGGTTAATGGGGAGGGGGTTAATGAGGAGGGGGTTAATGAGGAGGGGAGTTAATGAGGAGGGGTAGTACAGGATGATTACCCCCCCAAGTAATTAAAGGAGGAGGGTCAAGGGTTAATGAGGATAATGAGGTAATTAAGATGGGGTAATCAAGATGGGGGGTAATCAAGATGGGGGGTTAATGAAGGGGTCTAATGAGAGGTTAATGAGGAGGCATTAATGAGAGAGGGTTAATGAAGAGGGGCTAACGAGAGGGGGTTAATGAAAGGGGGCTCATGGGGGGCTAATGAAGGGGGATAACGAGAGGGGGTTAATGAAGGGGGGTTAATGAGAGGGGGCTAATGAGAGGGGGGTTAATGAAGGGGGCTAACGAGGGGGTTAATGAGGGGGTGTTGATGAGGGGGGTCGATGAGGGCGGTCGATGAGGGGGGTTAATGGGAGGGGATTAATGAGGGGGGTTAATGAAGGGGTTAACAAGGGGGGTTAATGAGGGGGGGACTAACGAGGGGGGTCTAACGAGGGGGGTCATTGAAGCTGTGGTTAATGAAGGGGGCTAATGAGAGGGGGCTAATGAAGGGGGGGTTAACAAAGGGGGGTTAACGAGGGGGGAGTTAATTAGGGGGGTTAATTAAGGGGGGGTTAATTAGGGGGGTTAATTAAGGGGGGGGTCTCACTCACCCGCGCAGCAGGCGCTGCCGCAGGGGCCGCGGCTCGGCCGAGCACTGCAGGCACCACATCCCGGGGGGGGGGGGGCACAAAATTAGGGAGGGGGGGCACTAATTACCCCCCCCCCGAGCTTAATTTGAGGGGAAAAAGGGGGGGTCGGGGTTGTTTTTTTTTTGGGGGGGGGGGGGAATTGCCGCAGCGGCACCGAGGCCCAAGCGGGGGATGGGGGGGGGGTGAGGGGGGGGGAGGAGCCAGAGGTGACCCCCCCTTTGCCCCCCCCCCCCCTTCTTTGCGCTTGCTCGGATGGGGCCCCCCCAGTTTGAACCCCCCCTCTACCCCCTCAAGGGGCGTTTTGGAAATGGGGGGGGGGGAGGGAGGGGACAAAATGGAGGGTCCTAAGGGGGGGGGGGGGAAGGGGGATGGAGAGGAGGGGGGGGGAACGGGGGGGTCCTTAAAGGGAGGGTGAAAAAGGGGGGTGCTTAAAGGGGGGGGAAGGGGGGGGTCCTTAAAATGGGGGGGGGGAAAAGGGGGGTGAAAAGGGGGGGGGGGGTGAAAAGAGGGGGGACAAAATGGAGGGTCCTTAAGGGGGGAGAGGAAAGAGGGGGGCAAAAAGGGAGGAGAAAAGGGGGGGTCCTTAAAAAGGGGGGGGAAAAAGGAGGGGTGAGAAAAGGGGGGGTGAAAAGGGGGGGTCCTTAAAATGGGGGGGGGAAGGGGGGGTGAAAAGGGGGGGGTCCTTAAAATGGGGGGTGAAAGGGGGGGGTGAAAAGAGGGGGGTGAAAAGAGGGGGGACAAAATGGAGGGTCCTTAAGGGGGGGGGAAGGGGGGGTCCTTAAAGAGGGGGTGAAAAAGGGGGGTCCTTAAAGGGGGGGGGAAGGGGGGGGGTCCTTAAAATGGGGGGTGAAAAGGGGGAGTGAAAAGAGGGGGAACAAAATGGAGTCCTTAAGGGGGGGGGGAAGGGGGGTCCCTTTAAAAGGGGGGGAAAATGGGGGATCCTTAAAGGGGGGGTTGAAAAGGGGGGGCAAAAAGGGGGGTCTTTAAAAGGGGGGGGGAAGGGGAGGCAAAAAAGGGGGTTGAAAAGGGGGGGGTGTCCTTAAAAAGGGGGGGGGAAGGGGGGGTGAACAGAGGGTCCTTAAAATGGGGGGAGTAAAAGAGGGGGGGACAAAAAGGGGGTAAAAATGGGGGGGTCCTTAAAGGGGGGTGAAAAGGGGGGGGGGTAAAAATGGGGGGGGTCCTTAAAGGGGGGTGAAAAGAGGGGGGGTAAAAATGGGGGGGTCCTTAAAGGGGGGTGAAAAGAGGGGGGGTAAGAATGGGGGGGTCCTTAAAGGGGGGGTGAAAAAGGAGGGGGGGGAAAGGGGGGTCCTTAAAAAGGGGGGGTAACAATGGGGGTGGGGAAGAAAGGGGGTGAAAAGGGGGGGTCTTTAAGGGGGGGGTAAAAAGGGGGGGGGAGGGAAAAATAATGGGGTCCCTCCTTAATTTGGGGGGGTTCTTTTAATGGGGGGAGGCCCTTTAAAAAGCGGGGGGGGGGTACCTGGAGCTCAGCGCATGCGCACCCCCCCCCCCCCATCCATCCCGCCACCGGTTGCTATGGTCGCTGTTGCCATGGCAACGTGGGGATGGAGATGGGGGGGGGGAATGGGTTCCCCAAAAAGGGAGGGGGGGCAAAAAGGGGAGGGGGGGGGAAAGGAGGGGGGGCAAGGGGGGGGTCCCCTCCCCCCCCCCCAACTCCTCCGCCCTTCCCCCCCCCCCCCCAAAAAAAAGCCTAAAATAACATGGGATGGAGGCGTTGCCATGGCAACCGCCCCCAAACAGCATCACCCCCGGGTAGCCGGGGCTCCTATAGAGCCTATAGGAGGGGGAGGGGGGGTATAGGGCCCCCTAGAGAGCCTCTAGGTGGCGCCTGGGGATCCTATAGAGCCCTGGGGGGCTCTATTGAGCCCCAGGAGCCCCTATGGGCCCTACGGAGTTGTCAGGGGGCCCTATGGTCCCTATAGAGCCCTGGGAATCCCTATGGACCCTATAGAGTCGCTGAGGGGCCCTATAGTCCCTACAGAACCCTGGGAATCCCTCTGGACCCTATAGAGCCCCAGGAGCCCTGGTGGACCGTGTGTGTGTATATATATATATATATGGTCTCTATAGAGTCGCTGGGAGTCCCTACAGCCCCTATAGAATCCTAGGGGGTCCTTACCGACCCTGTAAAGCCCCGGGGGACCCTACGGATCCTATAGAGCCCTGGAGAGTCCTTATGAACCCTAGAGAGTTGATGGGGAGCCCTACGGCCCCTATAGAGCCCTGGGGGTCCCTACGGCCCCTATAGGTCCTGATTTGGGGTGGTTTTGGGGGGGGCTTTGGGGTTCTAGAGAGGTTTTGGGGTGCTAATTGGGTGCTGGAGGTGGTTTGGGGGGCAGTTTTGGGGGGGTTGGGGTGGTTTTGGGGGGGTTGGGGTGTTTAGAGTGGTTTTGGGGTGCTGGAGGTGGTTTTGGGGTGATTTTGAGTTAGTTTTGGGGGGATTTGGGGTGCTGGGGGTGGTTTTGGGGTGGTTTGGGGTGGTTTTGGGGGGGCTTTGGGGTTCTAGAGAGGTTTTGGGGAGCTAATTGGGTGCTGGAGGTGGTTTGAGGGGCAGTTTTGGGGGGTTGGGGTGGTTGGGGGGGGCTTTGGGGTTCTAGAGAGGTTTAGGGGGTGCTAATTGGGTGCTGGAGGTGGTTTGGGGGGCAGTTTTGGGGGGTTGGGGTGGTTTGGGGGGGATTTGGGGTGGTTTTGGGGTGCCAGGGGGGGTTTAGGGAGATTTGGGGGGGGGGGGGGGGATCAGTACTGACCTCACTGTCCTCGAGCTGTCCCGATCCGACCTGGGGGGGGGGATAAAAAAGGGGGGTCAGTGAGAGGCAGGGACCCCCCCAAAAAATGAACTTAGGGGCTGGGACCCCCCCAAAAGGGACCTAAGGGGCTGAGACCCCCAAAAAAAGGGATTTAGGGGACTGGGACCCCCCCCCTCAAAGGGACTTAGGGGGCTGGGACCCCCCCCCAAGGGATTTAGGGGGCTGGGACCCCCCCAAAAAGGGACTTAGGGGGTGGGACCCCCCCAAGAACAGGACTTAGGGGGCTGGGATCCCCCCAAAAAGGGACTTAAGGGGCTGGGACCCCCCAAAAAGGGACTTAGGGGGGTGGGACCCCCGCAAAAATGGGACCTAGGGGGCTGGGACCCCCCCAAAAAAATGGACTTAGGGGTCTTCCCCCCTCAAAAAAAGGGACCCAGGCGTCTGGGCCCCCCCAAAAAAGGGACTTAGGGGTCTGGGACCCCCCCCCAAAATCCCCGGGTGCCCCTCCAGACGTGGTGCCAGCGGGGGGGGACGATGACGCTCGTGTGTCCCCCCCCCGTGGCTCCTCCATCTGCTGCCCCCCCCAGCCCCCCTTCTTCCCCTCGGATTGGGGGGGGCTCCTGGGTCCCTTTATTTGGGGTGTTGGGGTGGTCCCGGACCCCCTAAATCCCTTTTATTGGGGGGGATCCCAGACCCCTAAGTCCTTTTTGAGGGGGGCTGAGGGGGTTTGGGGGGGTTTTGGGGTCCTGGGGGTGGTTTTGGGGTGCTGGGGGGTCATTTAGGGGGGGTCTCAGGTGGTTTGGGGGGGGGATTGGAGGTGGTTGGGGGGGGGTTGGGGTGGTTTTGGGGTCCTGGGAGGTGGTTTTGGGGTGGGGTTAGGGGCATTTGGGGGTGTTTGGGGCTGTTTTGGGGTGCTGGGGGGGGGTTGGGGGGATTTTGAGGGGGTTTGGGTCGGTTTTGGGGTGCTGAGGGGTGGCTTGGGGTGGCTTGGGGTGGTTTTGGGGTGCTGGGGGTGGTTTTTGAGGTGGTTTTGGGGTCCGGGGGCTGGTTTTGGGGGTCCTGGGGGGGTTTCAGGGTGGTTTTGGGGTGGTTTGGGTTGGTTTTGGGGGGACTTGAGGTGTATTTCGGGGTGCTGGGGGTGGTTTTGAGGGGATTCGGGGTGCTTTTCGGATGCTGGAGTGACTTTTGGGGTGCTTTTGGGTGGATTTGGGTTGTTTTGTGTGGTTTTGGGGTGCAAGGGGTGGTTTTGAGATGATTTTGGGGTGTTTTTGGGGTGCTAGGGGTGGTTTTGAGATGATTTTGGGGTGGTTTTGAGATGATTTTGGGGCGGTTTTGGGGTGCTAGGGGTGGTTTTGGGGCGGTTTTGGGGTACTAGGGGTGGTTTTGAGATGATTTTGGGGTGGTTTTGGGGTGCTAGGGGTGGTTTTGGGGTGGTTTTGAGATGATTTTGGGGTGGTTTTGGGGTGCTGGGGGAGGGTTGAGATGATTTTGGGGTGATTTTGGGGTGCTGGGGGGGTTTGAGATGATTTTGGGCTGGTTTTGGGGTGCTAGGGATGGTTTTGAGTGGTTTTGGGGTGTTTTGGGGCTGCTAGGGTGGGTTTGGGGTGATTTTAGGGTGATTTTGGGCTGCTGGGGTGGTTTGGGGATGTTTTGTGGTGGTTTTGAGCGGTTTTGGATTGGTTTTGGGGTGCTCGGGGTGGTTTTGGGGGGGGTTTCAGTGGTTTTGGGTTGTTTTGAGCTGCTAGGGGTGGTTTTGGGGTGGTTTTGAGTGGTTTGGGGTGTTTTGGGGTTCGTTGCTAGGGGTTTGGGGCTGCTCGGGGTGTTTTTAGGGTGGTTTTCAGTGTTTTGGGGTGTTTTGAGCTGCTGGGGGTGGTTTTGGGGTGGTTTTCAGTGGTTTTGGGCTGCTCGGGGTGGTTTTAGGGTGGTTTTCAGTGTTTTGGGGTGTTTTGAGCTGCTAGGGGTGATTTTGGGGTGGTTTTCAGTGGTTTTGGGGTGTTTTTGGGCTGCTAGGGGTGGGTTTGGGGTGATTTTAGGGTGATTTTGAGTTGGTTTTGAGCGGTTTTGGGTGTCTGGGGTTGGTTTTGGGCTGCTCGGGGTGGTTTTGGGGTGGTTTTCAGTGGTTTTGGGGTGTTTTTGGCTGCTAGGGGGTGATTTTGGGGTGGTTTTCAGTGGTTTTGGGGTGTTTTTGGCTGCTAGGGGTGATTTTGGGGTGGTTTTCAGTGGTTTTGGGGTGTTTTTGGCTGCTAGGGGTGATTTTGGGGTGGTTTTCAGTGGTTTTGGGGTGTTTTTGGCTGCTAGGGGTGATTTTTGGGTGGTTTTCAGTGGTTTTGGGGTGTTTTTGGCTGCTAGGGGTGATTTTTGGGGTGGTTTTCAGTGGTTTTGGGGTGTTTTTGGCTGCTAGGGGTGGGTTTGTGGTGGTTTTAGGGTGATTTTGGGTGGTTTGGGTGGGTTTTGGGCTGCGAGGGGTGGGTTTGTGGTGGGTTTGGGGGAATTTGGGTGGATTTGAATGGGTTTGGGGGTGTTTTTGGGCTGCGAGGGGTGGTTTTGAGTAGTTTGGGGCGGTTTGGGGTGGTTTTGTGGGGTTTAGGGTTGGTTTTGGGGCAATTTTGGTTGGTTTTGGTCGTTTTGAGCGGGTTTGGGGCTGCTAGGAGCGGGTTTGGGGTGGTTTTGGGGTGATTTTGGGCTGCTGGGGTGGGTTTGGGGATGTTTCGGGGTGATTTTGAGTGGCTTTGGATTGGTTTTGGGCTGCTACGGGTGGGTTTGGGGTAGTTTGGGGTGGTTTTGTGGGGTTTAGGGTTGCTTTGGGGTTGGTTTTGGGTGGTTTCGGGGGGTTTGGGGTTGGTTTTGGGCTGCATGGGGGTGTTCTTGGGGGGTTTGGGGGGGTTTCAGGGTGTTTTGTGGGTTTGGGGTTGGTTTGGGGTTGGTTCTGGGCTGCATGGGGGTGTTCTTGGGGTGTTTTGGGGTGGTTTTGGGGGGTTTCGGGTGTTTTGTGGGGTTTTGGGTTGGATTTGGGCTGCATGGGGGTGGTTTTGGGGGGTTTTGGGGTGGTTTTGGGGGGTTTGGGGGGGTTTTGGGTTGGTTTTGGGCTGCATTGGGGTGGTTTGGGGTTTTTTGGGTTTTTTGGGGTGGTTTTGGGGTGTTTTGTGGGTTTTGGTTGGTTTTGGGCTGCATGGGGGTGGTTTGGGGTTTTTTTGGGTGGTTTTGTGGGGTTTTGTGGGGTTTTGGGGTGCTTTGTAGGGTTTTGGGGTGGTTTTGGGCTGCATGGGGGTGGTTTTGGGGTGATTTTGGTGGTTTTGGGGTGGTTTGGGGGGGATTTTGTGGGGTTTCGGGGGGATTTTGGTGGTTTTGGGGTGGTTTTGTGGGGTTTCGGGTTGTTTTGTGGGGTTTTGGGCTGCAAGGGGGTGGTTTTAGGGTGGTTTTGGGGGGTTTGGGTTGGTTTTGGGGTGGTTTTGTGGGGTTTCGGGGTGGTTTCGGGGGGATTTTGTGGGGTTTTGGGGGGATTTTGTGGGGTTTTGGGCTGCAAGGGGTGGTTTCGGGGGGATTTTGTGGGGTTTCGGGGGATTTTGGTGTTTTTGGGGTGGTTTTGTGGGGTTTCGGGAGGATTTTGTGGGGTTTCGGGCTGCACGGGGGTGGTTTTAGGGTGGTTTTGGGGGGTTTGGGTTGGTTTTGGGGTGGTTTTGTGGGGTTTCGGGAGGATTTTGTGGGGTTTCGGG